>NC_064616.1:802059018-802360268 GCF_023898315.1 Schistocerca nitens | reverse complement strand
CTGAATATCGAATATGCTTGTTTTTACCAGTAGCAGTCGCTGACCTCCTTAAAATACAGTAGGTACTCAAAAAATTAAGGTGGTTAAAAGTTTTCGTGGACTCTTTTTTCAAACCAACGTGGACCCCCCTCTGATCTCCTGTGGGCTCCTGGGGGTCCACCCGGACGACTTTGGGAACCATGGTTCTAGAACGTCAAGGGTTTGTGGTACATGCACTCTTTCACTGCGCACCATATAAAGAAGTCTAAAAGAATCACATCGGAGGACAAGGCTGGTCAGCTCACAGGACCTGGTACGCCTGCCTAATATCGTGTAACACGCCGAAGTGCCGCAACTCGATGTGGCATGGACTCGACTAGTCTCTGAAGGACTGTTGGAGGGAATTGACGCTATGAATCTTGCAGGGCTCTCCACAAATCCGTAAGACTAGGAAGGATGAGGGGAGGGGTAGAGATCTCTTCTGAACAGCACGTTGCAATAATATTCACGCCTGGAGAGTTTGGTGGCCAGCAGAAGTGTTTAAATGCAGAAGTGTTCCTGGAGCCACTCTGTGGCAATTCTGGACGTGTGGATTGACGCACTGTCCTGCTGGAATATCCCAAGTCCGTCGATATGTACAATAGACATGAATGGATGCAGGTGATCAAACAGAACGCTTACGTTCGTGTCACTTGTCCAAATGGTGCAATAGCTCTGAGCACTTTGGGACTTAACATTTGAGGTCATCAGTCCCCTAGAACTTAGAACTACTTAAACCTAACTAACCTAAGGACATCACACACGTACATGCCCGAGGCAGAATTCGAACCTGCGACCGTAGCGGTCTCGCGGTTCCAGACTGAAGCGCCTAGAACCACTCGGCCACAGCGACCGGCCTTGTCACCTGTCAGAGTCGCATCTAGACTCATCGGGGATCCCATATCACTCCAACTGCAGACGCCCCATACCATTACAGAGTCTTCAGCAGCTTGAAAAATCCTCTGCTGAAATGAAGGGTCCATGGATTCATGAAGTTGTTTTCTCACCTGTTCACGTCCATCCACCAATTTGAAACGACACTCGTCTGACGAGGCAACATGTTTCCAGTCATCAATGTTCAATGTCCGTGTTGACGGGCCCAGGCGTGGCCTAAAGTTTTGCGTCGTGCAATCAAGGGTACATGAGTGGGCCTTTGGCTCCGAAAGCACATACCGATGGTGTTTCTTTGAATGGTTCGAAACACCATCGATTAGGGGTTTCAGAGCCAAAGGCCCATTCATGGCCCTGCATAGAAATCTGCAGCAGTTTTCGGAAGGGTTGCACTTCTGTCACGTTGAATGATTCTCTTCAGTGATCGTTGGTCCCGTTCTTGCAGGGTCTTTTTCCGGCAGCAGCGATGTCGGATATTTGATGTTTTAGCGGATTCCTGATATTCACTATACACTCGCGAAATGGTCCCACGGGAAAATCCCCACTTCATCGCTACCTCGGAGATGCTGTGTCCCATCCCTCGTGTGCCGACTATTACACCACGTTCAAACTCACTTAAATCTTGGTAACGTGCCATTGTAGCAGCAGTAACCGATCTAGCAGACTCCGGCAGGCATTTGTCTTATATAGGCGTTGCCGACCGAAGCGCCGTATTCTGCCTGTTTACATATCTGTGTTTTCGCATACACATGCCTATACTACGTATACTAGTTTCTTTGGCGCTTCAGTATGTGATGCCGCACCTAACATTGATAACCTAGTCTCAGTGATGAGCAACCGCGCAAAGCCAATGAGGATTTTGCGCAGACCAGTAGTGCAAGTTCCGCAGATTCACGTGACCATGATTTGTGAACGAAACTTCATCTGTAAACGACGTATGATGAATTAAGTCAGGATGACCTTGCAACTGCGGAAGTGCAAAACTAAAGAATTCAACGCGGTATTCAATGTCATTCCCGTAGAGTTATTGGTTCAAATGGTTCATATGGCTCTGAGCACTATGGGACTTAACTTCTGGGGTCATCATACCCCTAGAAATTAAAACTACTCTAACCTAACTAAGGACACCACACACATCCATGCCCGAGGCAGGATTCGAACCTGCGACCGTAGCGGAAGCGCGGTTCCAGACTGTAGCGCCTGGAACCGCTCCGCCACTCCGGCCGACAGAGTTCTTGGTGGAATGAGATATGATGCGAATGAAATGTATGCCTAGGCAAAATTCTGCACACACTACTGCGACTTATTCCACAATCGCGACCGAACGAGGTGGCCCAGTGGTTTGCACACTGGACTCGCATTCTGGAGGACGACTGTTCAATACCACGTCTGGCCATCCTCATTTGGATTTTACGTGATTTCCCTAAATCGCTCCAAGCTAATGCCTGGATAGTTCCTTTGGAAGAGCATGGCCGACTTCCTTCCCCGTCCTTCCCTAATCTGATGAGACCGATGACCCCACTGTTTGGTCTTCTCCCCCAACCCCCTCCCCCCGCCCCCACTCCCCAGAATCGTTTGCCGTCTGCCGTACCTTCACCTAAGGAAGGCTGCGCTGCAGCAGCCAGAACACCAATTTCGTTTTTCATTTTTAGTTGCTACGTTGGTACGTTGAAGCTTTCGGGTGCTCATCTGCCTGTTTGCTTGTGACTTGTGCAGACGTCGAAAATGGTACTATGTGAAGAATACCGTCGATCTGAGTAGCGTTCAGCGTACGTGGCTACAACAGCGGTTGCATTTCTGTGACATTCTCCGAAAATATCGGCATATCGACGAGACGATCGTAGTTGCCACACCAAACCAGAGAAAGCACTGTCCGAAATGTACGTGAAATGCGCCACAGTGTATTTTCCTGTTCGATACCGTCAGCAGTACCGTACGCGCGAGCAGGAGACACTAGTAGACTGAACAGTGTAGGGAGAACATGCATGTTAATAGTGGTCTGTTTACAGCAGGCTTCAGGACAACGCAGGCAACCCTTGACCTGCGCACTACGGCAGAAATCACCACGCCATTGCTATCTTTTAAAGTCTAATATTTCAGAATGTATGAGGTTTAGAACAGTGACACCAAGTCTGCCACCACTGCCGGCCGGAGTGCCGCTCTAGGCGCTGCAGTCTGGAACCGTGAGACCGCTACGGTCGCAGGTTCGAATCCTGCCTCGGGCATGGATGTGTGTGATGTCCTTAGGTTAGTTAGTTAGTTCTAAGTGACTAATGATCTCAGAAGTTGAGTCCCATAGTGCTCAGAGCCATTTGAACCATTTTCTGCCACCACTAATTGAACATCTTACCTTAATTTCTGTACAAAAACGTACATATACCATCTAAAAAACCCTACCTTTCGGTTGAAAGTGGTGTTCGTTTATCTTTTTGGATCATGCATTCCTGCCCACTGTGTGAACCCCTGACGTAGGTGTATCCCTGGCTAATTGCATTTTTGACATTTTGTTTCTTTTCGGAAATATATGAGGTTGTAGTATTAGCTAGGACACCCTGTGTATTCCGTTATCCATCCTACAGGCTGTGGGAGTTCACGGATACCACTCTATATGAGTATAAATTGCTATAATTTATCCTTTGTTCTCCTTGTGGGAAAAATAAGCTGAAGGAACCTGAGTTCTCTAAATATTTAGAGTAAGACTTTCCGCGATGCACGTCACATTTCTGACAGAGTATCCCATAGGACAATGTTAAGCATTTCTTTGAAGCTTCGTGCTCTCTAAACAAGTCCGTGATGAACCCAGTTTTTCATTGAAGCTTCTGCGTCTCAATCATTATCGACTTCATGCAGACGTGAACAAGATACGTCAAAACATTTCATTCCCTATAGAAAAAGTAGAAACAGTTAGACTTCCTGGACATAACAACAAGGACATACTTCAGCGCGCGACTGTTACGGTCGCAGTTTCGAATCCTGCCTCGGGCATGGATGTGTGTGATGTCCTTAGGTTAGTTAGGTTTAAGTAGTTCTAAGTTCTAGGGGACTGATGACCACAGATGTTAAGTCCCATAGTGCTCAGAGCCATTTGAACATACTTCAGCAACCACCATACTGACACTATCGAAAACCAACTGCAACAGACTCAGTTATACATGCCACATAAAATCACCCACAAAACTATAAACTAGCAGCTCACCTAAACATGGCAAACTAAATGAACCTACCTAACAGACAAAATTATGAAAAAGAAGAAGTAATAACATAAAATAGCCAAGAACAGTGAACATAATGTCCACATATTATAAAATCTCAAAGGCAGATCAAGACTCAACTAAAGGTAGAAGGAAACAAGCCGAGGCACGAAGGGATTTCAGAAAGCAAGACATACATTATTAGAAGCTATACAGATGTGTACGTAACACCGTTTTTCGGCAGTCACCAAGGCTCTGCAAACAACGGACAGAACGTTTTACCAGTGGGGCAGTTCCTCGATGATAGTAATCCGCTTCTTGGTCACGGTGCCATTCGAAAACCGCTGAGTGGACGTCGTCATCATTGGAAAATATGTGATCGCTGCGAATCAGTTCCCAGACTGAATAAACTGTTCTCAGTTTCCAGCTGCGTCGAGTAATGAAAATTATACGAGCTTTCGGCCAAGCACTCCTTGGCCATTGTCAATTGATATGTTTATCAGCGGGCTGCTGACACGGCACTTACGCAGACCTGCTTCCGGGTGTGACTTCACTGGTGCCCGCGGCATCGCCATGTAAGGGCATATGTTCAGCCGGCGTTCGATGCTGCCGTTTCAGCTGCACGATCGCTGGATCCCACACCTGCTGAGCTGCAAGCCACCGTCTCTATTTAGTTTATTATCGCTGATTTTTATTTCAGTGGCTTCTTTAATTGCCCACCCCAGAAGCTGTCTGCGCGAGCCACGACGTATGTTTCGTCAAATTTCATCCATGTCCGTTTTCTAAGGCATGCTCAGCTAACGCAGATTTCTAGGGTTAGCGTAGCGTTAAAACTTCTCATGGTCCTTCGTGGGTTGTTCCTCAGTGTAATGTGTGTTCGAAGAAAGACTGTCCACACTCGCAAGGTACCTTGTAGACCCCAAGTGTTCTTCTAAGACCTGCTGCGTCTTTAACTGGTCTCAGTAACTGATGAGGTTTAGTCGGAGGCCCGAAGATCGATTTGATCTTGGATCGTTGCAGCAGGTGGATTATCTTGCCCGACACAGGGCCACAGAACGGCAAGGAAGCAAGTTTCTTCTCCTGCTCCTCTTCGGTGGTCTTGTTGAGATTCTTTCTCGGAATCACTTCATTTATTTGATGGACGTTACAGCCGTCGTTCCGGAAGATCTTGCGTAGGTGGCTCAGCTCATGGGGCAGATTATCAGCGTCTGATATCGTTCTTGCACGATGCATCAATGCTTGTAAGACAGTGTCCTACTGTGCCGGGTGATGCTGGCCGGCCGGAGTGGCCGTGCGGTTCTAGGCGCTACAGTCTGGAGCCGAGCGACCGCTACGGTCGCAGGTTCGAATTCTGTCTCGGGCATGAATGTGTGTAATGTACTTAGGTTAGTTAGGTTTAATTAGTTCTAAGTTCTAGGCGACTGATGACCTCTGAAGTTAAGTCGCATAATGCTCAGAGCCATTTGGTGATGATGGCTGATGGAGTGCAAGCACAGATCGGTGTGGGTGGCTCTTGTATAGACGCTGTGGCAAAGGCAACCATTTCGTCTGCGGCGGACGAGAACTTGGAGGAAGGACAATGCATCGTTTTTTTTTTACCTCCATGGTAAGCTGGATGTTACTGTTAATGCCATTGAGGTGTTATAAGAACTCGCCAAGTTTCTCACGTACATGCGACCAAATGACGAAAGTGTAATCAACATATCGAAAGGAACATCTAGGCTTTAATGGCGCCGTGTCTAAGGCAATATTCTCAAAATTCTCCATGAAGAGGTTTGTAGCGGCTGGAGCTATCGGGCTACACCTTGCGCGTGTGGCCAGTCTTACGTTGGACAAACAGTACGCACTGTGAAACAAGGCAGGAAGGAGTATGAGAGATTTTATTGCCTCCGCTACCCCGAGTAATCTCCATTAGCTGAGCATACTTTAGAAAACGGACACCGGATAGAATTTGACGAAACATCCGTCGTGTCTCGCGCAAACTGCTACTGGGATTGTGTAATTAAAGAATCCATTGAAATAAAAATCACCGATTACATAATAAAAAGAGACGGTGGCTTGCAGCTCAGCAGGCATGGGAGCCAGAGATCGCGCAGTTGAAGTGGGCTCATCGAACGCCGAGTCAACATATGTCCGTATATGGCGATGCTGCGGACACACAGACGGCAGCTAGTGTATATAAGATGCGCACCAGCACCTCACTGAGAATCATACCACTTGACAATGGACAAGGAGTGCTTGATCGAAAGCTCATGTAATTGTAATTACTTGACGCGGCTGAAAACCAGATTACATTTATTCCATGTTACCGCCTGCAGACTCTACATTCTTAGAGTTCTTCGACTGCCTGGACAGTACCGTCTATAGTCAGTGCCGATGGTCTTCCTTTCCGAGTTATTTTGCTACATTTTTTATCTTATTAGGCGCCGGCCGAAGTGGCCGTGCGGTTAAAGGCGCTGCAGTCTGGAACCGCAAGACCGCTACGGTCGCAGGTTCGAATCCTGCCTCGGGCATGGATGTTTGTGATGTCCTTAGGTTTGTTAGGTTTAACTAGTTCTAAGTTCTAGGGGACTAATGACCTCAGCAGTTGAGTCCCATAGTGCTCAGAGCCATTTGAACCATTTTTTTATCTTATTAGGTATACCGATCTGATAAATTCTTAGCGGTCTCGTGGAGCTTCCGACACTACCCATGGGATCATTTATACATATTGAGCTGCTTGGGGTATCAGTCACAGTCAATCACATAATCCGATATTATCAATAGTAATGGTTTTGTAAACTATTTCTTTCTTCAATAGATTACATTCCCCTAACATTTCTTTGAGCCCAACATCTGCTTTTGCTTTATACAGCCATCCCATTTTAGGTAGCTCTGGAAGCTTGGAGCTACGTATTGTTTTGCGGTAATTACTGTTTGATTTTGTAACAGAACGAAAATGTATTTTCTTGCCTATATATGTAAAGTGCGTTACTATCCAGTCTCTGTACCAGTTGTCGATTTCTACTGGCATTGCTATCTTCTTATAGAGAACTGCATCATCTGTGACCAGCCTTTGCTTATTAAGACAGTCAACAGTCATATATACTGTACGTACGCTACTGCTCCACACCTCCGAAACACCTATGTAAGGGAGTAACTTAACTGCAAGGAGCTTAGCGTCTGAATAGTTGTAAATGTGATATGTTAGATATGAGTCATAACCGTCATGTACAGAGCACTTAGTCTCGAAAAAATGTATATTAACACGTAACGTGCCTAAGATGGCTGTATATTACATGTTACTACACTGTCCTCCTATATGACCGCCTTGAAGGATCCTGATTGCACTACAGAATATTCAAAACATCTTACAGAGTAGCGCTCGCTATGTGAGAACAATTAATTAGTTTAAAGCTGATAAAATACAGAAACAAAACTATTCCATGCACCTTTGTCTCACTAAGTTCCACACGCTTCCATTATATTGTTGCTATCTTCCACAAGACGGCCTCAGGACCTTGCTTTTAGTTAGCACTGAATTAAATTTGTAAAATAACTTCCTCATGGTTAAAATTTCGTACGCAGTACAGTCATATCGTTCCCAAGACGTTCACTAGTGATTTTATTGGCATCTACCAACTGTCTGAAAGCGTGGGATCATTGCCGGCAATAGTTTCTGGAATCTCATTTGAGCTTATCTTCCACAGAGGCTTTGACATTTATAGTTCTGAAACCTGTTCTGAGCTCAGTGGTGGAATTTCCGGTGGCAGAGTACGAAGTCTGTTCCATCAGTTAATCCAAGTGGAGGATGAGTTAAATTTATTAGACACAGGTGCGTTCTTGAAAAGATCATCTCATTACGTCTCAATGGCCTTAATGCAGGGCTATTTATAGTGATTCGCACAATATGAATTTATAGCAAAGGCAGTCCAAAATTACTGTACTTACCGTAAAGATATGCTGAAAGAATACGTTTCATGTTTTTTTCAGTACTTTCTATTTACAGTTTCAGCAAAAAGGCAGAACTGCAGAGATACACACACAGTGGGGCATTTGTTTGTACTGAATTTTTCGTAAACGACTTGTCATTTTACGCGTCCAACAGTTCTTTGTTTCACAACAGGAAATTTTAAGCTATGAAGAAATTTTTAGAGCCTCTACAAAGGTTAGTATTTAAATTCAGCCGGTTAACCACATTTACATTTATACTCCGCAGGCCGCTTCATGGTGCGTGGAGGAGAGAGATTTGGGTACCACTGCAACTTACAACCTTTTCTGTTCAGTTGCGACTGGAATGTGGGAGGAACGCTTACTGATAAAACTCTGTGCGAGCTCGAATTCCTCTAATTTTACGTTATGTTCTGTCAGTCGGATATGTGTAGGAGGAATCAATATTCTGGTTGATTCTTCTAGGAAGTTTCCGCCAGTATTGGAATCTTAGTATTTAACGATACTTAAACTGTTTGTAGCTTTTCTGATATAGCGCTCAATAAGAATTATGAAATGAAATTGTTATGTCATGAATGCCTCTAGTTGTAAAAGTACAAATAACACCTCAAAACATATACCGACGATTTTGAAATAAAATTCTTAACATCAATTTTAAAAACGTGTTATTTACTTTTCAGTCTGTCGGAAGTGTGTTGCGAGGAGACAATCAGTGGAAATTAATAATATTTTATGTACACTTGCTTTATTACATAGAACAGGAATGACAGCGAATGCTACTCGCTTGAACTAATCTCCTCCTCTGCACCGTAATCAAAGCGAAGTTTGCTACTGCTTCTTGGCTGTGGTAACAATTTTTCTCACAGGAACTTGCCTGAATAGTGAAAGAAATCTCGTGTGATTCAATCTCTGAAATAAATTCCATACCTGTGTGGGATATCTATGGAGTGGTGACCTATGCACATACGCCCTATGCTGAGCTTACCTGCTCATGGGCTGCCGGCCGCGGTGGTCTAGCGGTTCTAGGCGCTGAGTCCGGAACCGCGCGACTGCTACGGTCGCAGGTTCGAATCCGGCCTCGGGCATGGATGTGTGTGATGTCCTTAGGTTAGGTAGGTTTAAGTAGTTCTAAGTACTAGGGGACTGATGACCACAGATGTTAAGTCCCATAGTGCTCAGAGCCATTTGATTTTGCTCATGGGCTGGCTTCGAGTTTCTCCCTCTTCTACTCCTTCATTTGGAACGCTTCCACAGAAAATGTTAAAGAAACAATACAACAACATAAACGCTGCCCTGGTTTACCTGTTGGTTGTCCTGTAAATAAATCGTAGAAGAAGTCTTATTTACTGTATCATCTTTCATTCGCCCATAGAATAACGTTATTGTTCTTAAAATGTTAGTTCTACTGATTTCCTTTTTTTATGATATGTACTTATTTCACTCGTTCCAATTTTCATGTCTAACTCTCTGTATTAAGGGTTCCACTCGATCTTACACCGCATAACTTTACTCATACTCCTGTCTTGACTGGTGTAAACTGTTATCATTAATATCACAATAACCAATAAGATCTACTTGTTTGCTGTATGGAGGAAATACTGGGTGTCCCACAAAGGGGTTTACTCTGTTTGAACTTTAATATCTGAGGAAGTATTAATGATAGTCTGGTCCAATTTTGCTAATACGGTGCCCTCATGACTAGTATGTGTAGCCATTCTTTTGTTTTTTTCTTTTATTCCCAGATGCCAGTAATAACACGTAAATAATATGTCTGGAAACTTGTCGTTGGAGAAAAGAAATTGGATTTTAAAGGTTTATTGGAAATGTCTAAACATGAAAGAAAGTGAGACGATGGCGCGCAGAGTTTGATACCGCGCCACCGTCAGGCCTAACAATGGTGAAACTGTGTAACAAATCTGAGAGGGAAGTAAGTGTGCGTGATTTGCAGAAGGGACGCTGTGGGAGGAAGAAATCTGTAGCGACGAAGGAATTCTCACTGTGGTACAAGCTTACACAAGATAATCAGAGAAGTCCATACGGTAACATGCGCAGATGAGCGTGAATCAAATCTAAGAGTTTCATGTGTTCACCGCGTTTTAAATCAAGCAAAGTAGAAACCCTACATTCCCAGGTCGTTTAAAGTGATGAATGAGGACCAGAGGGACAGGCGCCTCGAATTTTGTAACAGATTTGCGATAGTGAACAGTTAACTGATATCATTATCTGGTCTGATGAGGCGATGTTTAAAATGAATGGAACCATCAATCGCCATTACTTTGTGTACCAGGCAAGAGATAATCCCCATGTTACTGAAGAACGAGCTGTTAACCTTCCTGTTGTGTGGTATGTCTGTCAGAGAACTTGCAGGCCGTTCTTTTTTAGAAGAACAGTGACAGGAGTTAAGTACCTTACCGTGTTGCAGGAACGATTTCCACCAGCCGTTCACGAAGTATACCGAGATGAAGATTGTTCATTTTATTTTCAACGACACGGTGCACCGTCACATTGCCGTCGTGGAGTGCTGCAATTCCTAGATGAAACGTTTGTTGAGAGGTAGACGGGCCGAAGAGGAAGTGTTGAGTTTGCACCCAGGTCTCCCAGTCAGACCTCTTTCTGTGGTGACCTACGAGGGACACTGTGTACGCCAGGAACACTGGATGACATCAGAGAGGCGACTGAGACTGCTTGTGAATCCATTCCAACGGCGACCATAGCACATGTGTGCCCATCTGTTCCGCTGCGTTGCAGACGCTGCGTTGCTGCCAGTGGAGGACGTTTTGAACATCCGCAACAGTAAAAAATCGTCATGAATGTCGAGACCATATATTGTGACTTCAAAATCTGTAGTTTTTGCTACTTTTGTTCAAGTTATTAAAGTTCGAACAGTGTAAACCCCTCTGTGGGACGTCCAACATAACAATAATGCCTTCTGAAATACTGTTTCATTTCCACTGGAATCGTTCTTACGATTCTAGAGTAACTATAGTGATAATCCAGTTCAAAAAATGGTTCAAATGGCTCTGAGCACTATGGGACTTAACTTCTGAGGTCATCAGTCCCCTAGAACTTAGAACTACTTAAACCTAACTGACCTAAGGACATCACACACATCCATGCCCGAGGCAGGATTCGAACCTGCGACCATACCGGTCGCGCGGTTCCAGACTGTAGCACCTAGAACCGCTCGGCCACACCGGCCGGCGATAATCCAGGTCAATCGGCTCTTGACAGCTACTCAGGAGAAGAAAACAACTCTTTTTGATTATTTATGTAGGCATAAGAGCTTCTTAACAACAGCTACTGAGTGAAAGATTTTGAGTGAAAGAATCAGAAGAACGCAAAATAATAACATAAGTTTATTTATTAAGGTAACGGAAGTTAATATTATAGTGAGATTTCGGTAATAAAAAAGAAGGAATTTCGGCTACACTGACGATATTGTGTTGTTATGTTACTGCTGCTGCTGCTGTTATTGTTTTCATTGTTGATGATGGAGGTGATGATGATATTCATCATCATCATCACCGTCGTAAGGATAACAAATGACAGCTGCCTTACTCTGCCTTTTGTAAAGTGAAAGTGAAAACTGATTTTGATTTCCCAAAATAGTTAACAGTGTTTCAAAATATTCTGCGTTGTCAAAACAGACTAAAGCGTGGAAAACGTCCCGTACTTGCTACAGAGAGATATGTTTGCCGGCCGGAGTGCCCGTGCGGTTCTAGGCGCTACAGTCTGGAGCCGAGCGAGCGCTACGGTCGCAGGTTCGAATCCTGCCTCGGACATGGATGTGTGTGGTCTCCTTAGGTTAGTTAGGTTTAATTAGTTTTAAGTTTTAGGCGGCTGATGACCTCAGAAGTTAAGTCCCATACTGCTCAGAGCCATTTGAACCAGCCAGATATGTCTGACACCATACCTCTAATGCAAGTGGTCCAGCGTAGGTCGGAGTAGATTTTCTAACACGATTCACTTTCACATTTACCGAATCATAGACAACTGCTGGTTCGGTTCCCTTAAGTATGTTTGCTTTTATTGCTTCAAAGTCCTTCAGTGGTGTTTTATTTATGGTAGTCCTCGATTACCGGTTGTTTTTGACATTTTTACCACATGCTTGATAATAGCTGCGAGTTACGGTCACTTCATGTTTCGGGCTTTCGAGCGTGCATACAAATACCATTAGGCTGGAATTACCGAAAGCACAAAATTACTGCATTTGTAAATGATCAGCCGCTTTTTACCCTTCTCTAAATATTCGGGTAATAACTGATAACAAATAAGTAAAGCAATTACATAAAGAATACTTTGTGTAAATGATGTGGGATGCAACTTACTGCACCTTCGACGTCTCTGACCGTTGACGTGCTCAAACGACAAACGTCTCATTATTAAAATGAGATACCTAAAGACCGTGTTGGAGAAAGGCACTCAGGCACTGGATAACCATTTAGAAGCAAGGTAAAGATCACCATCTGATTATCCAGTGGTAAGTTTCCCGTAGTTTATCTAAATCTATTAATGCAAATGCTGTAGCAGTTCGTTTGAAAACAATTCTTTTTCACATCTCGTCCAGTCCGAATTTGTACTTTGTCAATAATGATGTCAACGTCTATGTGACCTCAAATCTTCCTTATTTTTCCATTTCCCTGCTTCATTCCGTGCATTTTCAGTGAAGCGGAAGAGTTAACAAATCATAATAACGAAAGCGGAATTTTGTTTAAAGATTTGCAAGCACATGTTGAATCATTTAATAGTAGCACTACGCATCCCGCGTTTCGTATAAAAACCTACGGCCCACGGTTCGGTAATGTAGTAATTGCCTAATGGGGCACCGACGTATTTTGCTGCTGACGACATCTGTAAGGTTCAAGATCGATAGGCCGAGGAGGACCTGTACCTTCGCCTCACAACGGTCCACTAGATTTATCTCTCTAGCATGATTTCAAAAGTGAAGTATACAGCACTCCCGTTGACACAGTTGAAGATCTGGAACAACTAAATATAAAGTCTTGTCAGGGAACGCGGGATGATCCGGGTGTGCTTGAAAAAATTCGTAGCTTGTGAGTACATTATTGCATCCAATTGTGAAGACGATACGTGGAAACACTCTTTAACAGGCTTGAGTCTAAAGTAAATTTTAACTTGTGTAGAGCTGATACAAGTGTTTTATTCCTTGTTATGCTGATAGGTCATGTGTGAAATCTCAGCCCAATTAAATATGGAACAATACAGAAATCCATTTGCACTAATTGCGAAAAATCTTTTATAGTTACGGCTCGTTTGCTGACCCACGTTTACTGGAACGCTTTTGCTTGTGGTATCGTATACATTCAACTGCTGTCGGTTATAGCTATTAACTGTAGGAAACCTAATGTAATTCAAGCCTCCAAGATCAGTTTATAATATCACCTGTTAAAACTTAAATCAGTGTTGTCACCGTCAATTGTTTAAATTTCTCAAAAGAACAGTTCTATATTTCATTTGAATAAGCGGCAATCAAATTAAAAAAAAATAAAGATGGAAAAAGTCAGTAAGCTATCTAGTATTTCAAAGGTAATCGCCATAAATGTTGAAGCATTTATGCTCCTGTGAGACAAAACGGCCAATTGCTTCATGGAAAAATGTTCGCGGTTGGGTACAGAACCATGACTATACCGAAGCGCGCACCCTTTCGTCCGAAGCAAATAGGTGGCCACGAGTGTCTTTCTGCGGGGTTCCAAAAATGTGGGAACCGTTATGGGTGGGATTGGAACTGCGTGAAGGATGTTTAAAGGCTCTCTGTCGAGACATCCGTCCTCATATTGCCAAAACTGTTTCGACTATGTTGCGGAAACTTCGCTGGGAATTCCTTACACGTCCTCCGTACAGTACCGATCTCTCCCCATGCGATTTCCGCGTTCTAGAAGCCCTGAAAAAAGACATTCGTGGCAGTCGATTTGCTTCGGACGAAGAAGTGAGTTGCACGCCCGTGCACAAGCATGATTCCGTAAGCAACCGCAATCTTTACCATGAAGGCATTCACCGTCATGTCTCACAGTGGTATAAATGCAGTAACATTTATGGCGATTACTTTTGGAATAATAAACAGTTAACTTACATTTTTTTCCCTCTGTCTCGTTATCATTTGACTGCCCCTTATATTTCCACTATTATCTGACTTCAACACGTGGCCATTATCAAGAGCTTGAAAAATCAGAACTTCATCTACGCTTTACAGTTTTTTTCAGTAAAATAAACGAGTAAACAAAATATTCATTTTAAAATTTTGGACAGCTAATAGTGGCAAAATTATTTTAAAACTCACAAAATGAACAGCGCTTCTGGATACAAGTACAAGAATGTTAATGAAATCACTTCACATCGGTCGAGGGTCTGTCATAAAGTTTAGTTTCTAGGAGAAATTGAATTTTAACGAAGAACTTTCAGGATGTACACACGCCAAAAGTCTTAATGGAGAAACAGTTGTAATAATAACGTAATCTCAACGTAACTCGAGCCTAGCGGGAGATGGATTGCAAGACAAACAAATCTAAAGTGTTTTTCGATCGAATAAGAGATCTTGACATGTAATAGAATCATCTTCTCTGATGATGGCTGTAACCATTCACTGCACAAAATCCGATCGTACGAAGGTAACTAGATCGTGAATTTAATTAGCTGCTTAGAATTCATGAAGAAACTAATAAAGTAACTTATTTCATTCACTGGCTCATGCTGTTAGTCACTTTCAGTTTCGATGCAATTTCAAAATACACTACTGAATAGAAAACTCGAAAAATTTACCAGAGCAGAATATGCAGTTACAGAATTATTTGGCCACACAGCTTGGCAGCAGAAATCGTCTGTTAGATGAAAAAAATTGTAAATTCTGACGTAGAATGCAAGTTATGGGCGACAGCGGCTCAAGTCAAAGCGAGTTAGCTTAACCAAGTCGACAGAATAACGGATAACAACTGAAAAAAAAGATAGCCAATCATTTGCTTTATTTTATTGCTTGTGGGAAGAATACGTTATTTAGTGAAGTCAAAGCTGTGTTTTTTCATGGTGAACTTCGATGACTATAGATATTACTGCGTGCTGGTGAAGAGTAGCTTGTCATACACTTCTTGTTTCACGAGAACTATTTCATAAAGCGAACGATAATTTCCTGTGATTCGTATGAGAAAAGTGAATATGAGGACCATAAGCGGGCTAGTGAATAGGACACCAGATTCGCGTTCGACAAAAGCGGAATTAAAAACCCAGCCTGCCATCTTGATTTATATTTACAAGGTTTCGCTAAAATTATTTATGTGATAACCAGGACGATTCTTTTGAAAATCACACGGCCAGTTTCCTCCTTCATCTGTATGATACATGTGTCTTTTCGCCGTTTCTAATGATTTTGTAATCGGCGGGACCCTAATATTCATTTCTTTCTTCCTGACATTGATGTTTCTGATGGTGTCCTTCACACATAACCACTATGATGTGTATCCAGATGTTGGTGTATTAGTCAGACGATATGATGGAGTAGGTGAAGTGGAGGGAGGGTGGATGGTAGCCGAAGAGTGAGAGAGAAGCTGGTAGCCATATATAACTGGAATAATGTGTAATTAGCTACTGTAAAATTTATGACTCGCCCCACATGATAAACATACGTTGCGCAAGCCGTTCGTGCAACACGCTACTACGAACGGTGTAGTATAGCTTCTTGTCATAAAGAAAAAAGTGCTAACATATCAGTAATATGGTACGTGCGAAAGGTCAGCAAGGGCAACTACTTCTTATAAAAGTTACTTTGTGGGTGATATGAATCTAAGAGAGAAGCGGTTTTACTTCTCACGTCACAAAATGTGTGTTATTGTACCATGACAATTTGAACGAACGAGCTCACCTATGAAATAAACAGTATTCGTGTTATAGTTAGAACAAATTTTGAGCAATAAGGAAGGGAAGATTACGGATGAACGTCCTATAAACGACAAGGTCATTTAGAAACGGAGCACAAGAACAGAGATCATAAAGATAAGGAAGGAATTCGGCCCTTTTAAGAGGAAGCTCCCGGGCGTTTATTTTAAACGATTTAACAAAACCATGGAAAACCTACAGCCAGATAGATTGAGCCCACAGTCTTATCGAATCCCGAATGCGGGTTGTGTCTTAACCACTGTAATAGAGGAAGACATACATGTAATATCGGGAGAACTATTATTAAGTAGGGAATGCGGCACATAAAGCCGAAGCTAACGTTTCGACGATAAGGCTCTTTGGTAGTTGGTTAGTTACTTAACTACGTTTGAACGATTTTTTATCGAAATGACGGGGAATGTGTCACTCTACGGAATATGTGTTCATGATTAATTTCAACATGATTTGTTTTGACAGTAATGAAAGTTTTATTATCTTTCGGTCCTACTTATGCAAATACTATTATAACTATGATTTTTTACAGGATAATAGTTTTAAAATAATAATTCGTCTATGGAACAGACGTATTCCTCCAGAAGCCACGATTCTAGGCTAGATGTAAAAAATGCTTTGCTACCATTCAGACAGTTTATTTTACCGAGCAAATGCTCAAAAATTTCTATTGTCGCATATTGATATCCTTTCTGATCCACTGAAAGTTTTAATAATGGCCAGTAAAGATCTTTTTCTCTTGCATTTAAAATATGATTAACTTCTTGAAGAGGTACCTGCAAGATCTCTGCGAGTAAACATCAGATACTATTTATGCTGTTACTTTTTGTGGAGTCAGTACCTTCTTTCTACGTAATGAGTTAGTCCAGAAAATTTTTCCATAACACATTACTGAGTGGAATCATCCAAAATATGTTAGGAGGCTGATTCGCTTGTTTTGAAGAGTAACAATTATACGAAGAGCGAAGTAAATAAACTTAACTGTGAGAGCAGCTCAGTAATATGTCTCGCCTAGTTCCAGTTTTTGTCAGTATGTACACCCAAAAATTCAGAACATTTTACTCTGTAGGCTGACTCCTATTCACGTGCTACATCAATTATTAGTATGACTCTATTAACTGTGCGTAAATGAATATAGTGTGTTTTCTAAAAACTACGGGAGAGTCCAGTTTCAGAGCACCACTTAATAATTTGTTGAGGAACTTCATTAACAATTTCTTCTGTTGATTTCTCTTTAACTGGATTTATTTCAAAATTAATATAGTCCTGAAAAAGTACCAGTTCTCCTTCGTGAATGTTTAGCGGAAGACTATTCACATATGCAAGGAATAGAGTGCACCAAAAATTGATACTATGTGACTTCCACTGTGACTTCTCCATAGTCACTAAAATTATCTCCCCATTCCTCATAAAGAGACTTCTTTCAACGTGTTTCACTTATACACTGAAGAGCCAAAGAAACAGGTCGACCGGCTTCATGTCGTACAGGGCCCCAGCGAGCACTCAGAAGTGCCGCGACACGACGTGGCATGGACTCGAATAATGTCTGAAGTAGTGCTGGAGGGAACTGACACCATGAATCCTGCAGGGTTGTCCATAAATCTGTAAGACTACGAGGGGATGGAGATCTCTTCTGAACAGCACGTTACTAGGCATCCCAGATATGCTCAGAAACGTTCATGTCTGGGGAGCTGGTGGACAGCGGAAGTGTTTCAACTCAGAAGAGTGTTCTTGGTGCCACTCTGTAGCAATTCTGGACGTGTGAGGTGTCGCATTGTCCTGTTCGAATTGCCCAAATCCGCCGGAATGCACAATGGACATGAATGGATACAGCTGATCAGACAGGATGCTTACGTACGTGTCACCTCTGAGTCCTTTCTAGACGTATCAAGGGTCCCACATCACTCCATCTGCACACGCCCCACACCATTACAGAGCCTCCAGCAGCTTGAACAGTCCCCTGCTGACAGGCAGGGTCCACGGATTCATGAGGTTGTCTCCACACCCGTACACTTCCATCGGATCGATACGATTTGAAACGAGACTCGTACGACCAGGCAACATGTTTCCAGTCATCAACAGTCCAATGTCGGTGTTGACGGGCCCCGACGAGGCAGAAAGCTTTGTGTCGTGGAATCATCAAAGGTGCACGAGTGGGCCTTCGGCTACAAAAGCCCATATCCATGTTGTTTCGTTAAATGGTTCGCATGCTGACACTTGTTGATGTCCCAGCATTGAAATTTGCAGCAGTGAAGAGTTGTACTTCTGTCACGTCGAATGATACTCTTCAGTCGTCATTGGTCCCGTTCTTGCAGGATCTTTTCCCCGCCGCAGAGATGTAGGAGATTTGATGATCTTTTACCGGATTCCTGATATTCACGTTACACTCGAGAAATGGTCGTACGGGAAAATCCCCAGTTCATAGCTACCTCGGAGACGCTGTGTCCCATCGCTCGTGCGCCGACTGTAACGCCACCTTAAAACTCACTTAAATCTTGATAGTCTGCCATTGTAGTAGCAGTAACCGATCTAACAACTGCGCCAGACGATTGGTGCCTTATACAGGCGTTGCCGACCGCAGCGCCGTACTCTGCCTGCTTACATATCTCTGTATTTGAAAACTCATGCCTATACCAATTTCTTTGGCGCTTCAGTGTATATACACCACTGTCACGTTTATCATCTACAGCATAATCACACTTCATCGCGAACACCAACAGCTATACGTAGGTCAGCCGAGTAGTAGTACTTCACTTGACCCGAACGTAGTTGCTGGAACTATTGAGAAAGAAACCTCTTGATCATCCTGATTAAAGATGCGTCCCTTTCTGCAGTGAATGCTGAGATAAGAATTCACCCGTCCCTTACCCCTATCATAACCGACTCATCATCGTCGAAATCGGGAGCAGGATATTCTTGACACCCTGTACACTTGGAATAGGGAATATTGTAACAGACAAAAATGATATTCAGCGTGTAATCCAAGGTCCGATGTTGACAGCATGCAACAGATTTCGAATATTAAGTACGACGTTTTGCTACTAAACAAAGACTCTTCCGCCACGATTTAACAGTCGGCATCGATCGTATCGCCTGAGATCGGCAACGAGGTAAGTACACCGCACTTGAAGAAGTCTTCGACTCTCGCTAGTTTGTCCCGTAACAAATACCCTTACACATACAACAGCGTTTCATATTTTCTCTGGGGGATTCTTACGAAATTATATTGAAAGTAATTCCAGTCCCCAAGCTCTAACCAAAATTTTCGGGAGGTTTAGCATAGTTGTAAGCCAGTTGTCGGAACTCCAGATCCTCCGCCAAGAATGCGAAAGTGAGATACCCTCTGCTCCAGTAACAGGCCGCTCGGTATTTAAATGGAAATGAGTCAGAAATCTGCCACCTTCTGGAGCTTTAGGAGCACAGAATGAAAATTATATGGAGAGTTCCACAGCCGTAATGCTAACTCAACATTATTTTCCAATAAATACGTTAATTTTTATCCATTTAATACTAGCACAAACTACATTCTATTATCGGAAGGGTAATACGGTCTTAAGCAGAAATGTACTCGCAGTACGCGAAGTATTTTGGTGTAGTGTGACTCAACATTCAAAAATAAACTCAGACCTATCGTTATTGTATGATGGTATAAGCGATTAAACCTGCTGCGGTCCCATGCTGCACGCCGACTTGGATAGGCCCCATCACCAAGTGATCGAGCGGGCTGCTGTTGCTGCTGCTGCTGATGATGATTATGATGATGAGAAACGATTGAGGTGGGTTCATTAGAAATACGGTCTCACATTTCTGATGTGTTTTTATGCAGAAGAGATGTGAACTCCCCGTTATTTCTGGGCAATCTCCCGATGCACTCAAAACGGTTATAGACGGATCTCTTAACGAAATCTGACAAGAAAAGTAGTTATGATCAAAACTGCCCTCTAAGATTTCCAGACGACAGCGAAAACACAAAATTAATCAAATATCTGTCAGTACTAGAATGGTTTGCTACAATCAGTGGATGGTAAAATATGTAGAACCAAACGATGGGTAATTTCGTCCCCCCAGCGGTACTGCAGTATAGTGTTGAACTTTCAACAATGCGAATGCTTTTAAACACATTTTCCCCCCAAGCAGAAAAAATGTAATACATGAACGTATTTACTGCCGGATTAATAAAGTCATTGAATCCCATCAAAAATTGCAGCAATTAACAATGTAGAAGAAAGCGCGTTTACTGCTTTTCCTTTGAATTAGATGCTTGACTCACCTTGAACTTAAACGCGTGCCTTCATACTATAACAGTTGGAATATCTACAGAATAACGTTAAACATGTAACAGAATTAGGCAAAGAGAATAGACAGTATTCTCTTTATTCATCTATAAGAATAGTCTGTTACGAATGTGATTAGTCTGACTCTCGATTGCTAATTAGGCAAATATATTGTCATTTTACTACCAATAACGGGTCAACTTGAAATATAACAACGCTGAATTTGAAAACAGGTATCAGGGTCGGAGTGAGGAGTTGTCTGTGCCAAACAACCTGATAAGGCAGTGACAACGAATCTCTCACAGAGAGGAGAGACCGAGTGTCCTATCGTTGAAAGTTTCATAAGAGCACACTGTCAGTGGAACCAAAATAAGGACTGTAGGAAAATCAAATTAAGATATCGAGTATGTATTCCTGTTGGAAGAAGTGTAGCATAACCTAATACTAAGCTTGAAAAAGGAAAAAACTAATGGAGAATTTGTTTGATGGGTTAGAGTCTTTAATATTTCCAGTAATAATAGTAAAACGGGATTAAAAATCCTAAAAATTGGCCGGTCAGAGTGGCCGTACGGTTCTAGGCGCTACAGTCTGGAACCGAGCGACTGCTACGGTCGCAGGTTCAAATCCTGCCTTGGGCATGGATGTGTGTGATATCCTTAGGTTAGTTAGTTTTAATTAGTTCTAAGTTCTAGGCGACTGATGACCTCAGAAGTTAAGTCGCATAGTGCTCAGAGCCATTTGAACCTAAAAATTGAAACGGAAGTGTTACTTGGAAGAATCATGTCAAGTGGGTGATGGATGGCTGCGTTCTTTAAAATACAGGAGATACGATTCCAGCAACTTTTCCCTAGATTATACTTTACGTCGCCCGTGATGGTAAACTTTTAGGAATCTGCAACTTATTGATGATGATGTTTGGTTTGTGGGGCGCTCAATTGCGCGGTCATCAGCGCCCGTACGAAGTCCCAATTTTTACACACTCCAATTCTTTCACATTTCAATCTAGTCACTGTCACGAATGATTACGACAACACAAACACCCAGTCCCCGAGCAGAGAAAAATTCCCAACCCAGTCGGGAATCGAACCCGGGACCCCCTGACCCAGAAGCAGCAACGCTAGCCACTAGACGACGAGCTGCGGACAATCTGTAACTTTTTGTGATACAGGAAAAATTAAAACAATTATACGCGTCAGTAAAATTGGTTACTGATATTCAAACGTGTTTCGAGGTTTCGGCCTTAATCATCAGGCGTACAAGGTAGTTTACAAATAGAAATAGATATTGACGTCACTGTACCTTTTTGAGAATAATGTTGGAAAATAGCTAAGAGTTGGCTCTGAGCACTATGGGACTTAACATCTGAGGTCATCAGTCCCCTAGAACGTAGAACTACTTAACCTAACTAACCTAAAGACATCACACACATCCATGCCCGAGGCAGGATTCGAACCTGCGACCGTAGCGGTCGCGCGCTTCCACACTGAAGCGCCTAGAACCGCTCGGCTACCGCGGCCGGCAGCTAAAAGAGTTAGTTGATATTAATAAATGTGGGGCTGACGCACATAGCAGTTTTAACTGTATCTTAAGAACGTTGGAGAAGTAGGGAAACAGTAACATAGCTAAAAATTAAGTTTCTCCATGCTTGCATCTCGGCAGGAGCTACTATCATTGCTTGAGGAGACTGTTGTTTATGTAATCTGCACCTAAACTAGGAGTTCTGTGAAATTTCTCAAAGAAATATGCATATATAACGGATCGGTTTGTTTCTGAAGATAATATTACGAAGATACACTCACAAACGTGTGAACGTGATATATGTTTCGACAGGAATAGAAGAACGTCCATAAGATCAGATGGGGGAGCAGGTCCAAAACTCATGAGTATCCCCTCTCCACAGAAGTGACAGGTAGTTTCATATACACTAGATTCGTTTCCGCACTAAAAATACTAATGTAGAGGATAAAAAAATATTTCCTATACAATATTTTAGAACTTAATACAATACGTAACAAATATTAAACGATTGAGATGATTATTACGAGGTTAAATTCTTTCAAAAGAGAAAGAAATAAAGTAAAAATTACTTAATGGCGCATCAATGGTAATATCCCATGCTGGTGATTCTGCTTTTGATATTGCTCGATTTCACTTTATCAGTTCAGGATCGTTTTTCCGATAGGTTGGAACGTTGTGATGCTGCATGCATGGCCCACTTTTATCTGTGCTCTGTCTCCGGTGTGCCTGACATCTCAGTGCTGTTAATCACATTACATAATTGCTTAGTTCCTCCGTCAGAAAACTGCACGCACTTGTAGTAAAAAAAAAAAATGACTATTTTTATTTAGAAGCTTTAATATGTGGACTCTAGTTCATAATGGAGCTCTGTAATTGAGCAAGCGATGTGGCGCAGTGGTAGCAGATTGAATTCATATTCGGGGGAATGCGTTTCAAATCTCCGTCTGGCCATGCAGCTTTAGGTTTTCCGCCATTTCCCTAAAGCGTTTGAGGCGAATGACAGGACAGTTTCTATGAAGTGGCACTGCCGATTTCCTTCCTGAACCTTATCTTTCCGCAATCAGAGCTTGTATTCCGTCTTTAGCGACATCGTAGTCTACGTGACGTTAAACAATAATAGTCGTTCTTCTTCCGTTCAAGCGATTGAAACTACGGATTATAACTGGCGATTGATAGTTATGTATCAACATTAATTAGAATTTATGTACATTCTGTGACTTTATCAGATCCAGTGGTAAACAATGGAAATTTTATTTTCGTGAATGAACTGCAATGTTGTGAGCATCTGAGAACTAAAATTTACCTTTTATTTCCATTAAAAATCTGAAAAAATATGTGCTAATAACTCAAACATATTGTAAACAACAGCTCGATACTGATACACAAAATGAAACTGAGAACTGTTAAAGTTCTGTATACAAAGTGCCAGTTGAGGAGTGTATATGCTTTTCAATAAGACTATATGGGATATTTTAAAATACTCAGGTGTTAAAGTAGTAACTACTGTCTCTGACTCGAGTGCAGTTTTGTTCCGTGTTTTTGGTACCTCCTCGATAACTCTTTTACATTGCGTTTTAAGTCAGTAGGTAAACCAAGTAAGTATTTCTTGAAAATTTAATAGTCAAAAAAGGAGACGTTGGTCATTGTCAACTTGAAGCATTAGTCCTATTGATTCGTTCTATATGGAAGTATCTCATGCCATCTTTATAAAGGACGTCCTAATTCCGATTTCTTCTCGGGTTATACGGCAGGCACGTTTTAGTAATCCCGCCATCTGTTATTCACTCCTCATCATATCTCCATTTTGTGTTTATTTATAGTATCTCCGAGTTTATATTTGATATCAGTATTTTTCTTGTAGTCGAGGAAAGAGTTCCTGCTGCAAAACGTGGAAATTTAATTTTAGAGGTGCAATTCATCTAAGTTGGTCACACGTTAGCGTCTAGTCCTCGCGTCGACACAGCAGTAACGAGAGGGAAAAACAACTTTACACTGTTAGTTAGATTTCTCTTTTAAAATTTCAGTGTCTACCCTACTGACACACGGGAATGCTATGATCTGCGGACTTTCATTTTAGCGTCTTCAGGCAATGTATGCTTAAAATGTTACCCTAGGTACTTAAATTCACTCGTTTTCTTCCCGGCTGCAGCGATTTCTACTCTTTTAACGTCAAATTCTTGTCTGTTACAACTTCAAGTTTCCATGTTGACATTCTCATTCCTCATCTGAAAATGTGTTCACGCATGAGGGTTTTAACGTGCCAGTGTTTGAAAACTGCGAAGACTCAGAAATGAGTGACATCCATATTAGCACCCACTACTGAACAAAATGAAGATAGCTTATAGCGAAAAACGCAGCAAATCCTGATAGAATTGCAGATAGATTTTGCAATGAATACGCCGTGTAGTGAACTCTTATGTAGAATCATTTGCGCAGGGAATACTCTTTTGTGACAACAAAAGAGCGCAGCTCACTAGTATTTACAAAAAGAGTAAATTGTCAGGTGCATAGAATTACCGATCAATATTGTCGACTTCCGTCTGTTATAGCATGCTCGAGCATCAAACAGTATGACATTCCTGAAGGAATATAAGCCTCAATCAGTGACTAACCTCAGGTTCAGAAGGAGCACTTGTATGAAACACAGCCTGATTTATATGCTGGTGGACAGGTACAGTAGATTCCACCTTCCTAGTTTCTCACGCTGTACCATTTCGTCGGCTACTGATCCAGATACAATCATACGAAGTTTACTCACAAATACGTGATCGGTTTGAGGAATATGGGGCTAATAGAAGCAACCACATTATACAGTGTGGCGAATGAATCATAGAAACAAAATTAACTACTAAGAAGATATATTAAATGAGATGATCACGTAAAACCAGCATTAGGAAAAGCAAATGAAAGACTTAGATTTGTTGCACGAGTTCTGGAAAAATGTAACGCAACTGTAAAGACAATCATGTATAAGACTCTAGTGCGACAATTTCGTGTATTGCTTCAGTGTTTGGAAGTCTCTATCAAGTAGACATGACAACAGACGTAGAACGAATTCGCAGAGCTGTTGCAAGGACCGTAAAACAGCGAGGAGCCAAAGAAACTGGTACACCTGCTTAATATCGTGTAGGGCAATAACTTTATCTTGGAACTCTTCCATTCGGTCCGTGTTTGCAAAGGAAAACAACAGTATCAGAAATTGAGTCCGCCTTGATGCAAATCGTGTAGGGACCCTGCGAGCATGCGGAAGTGCCGCAACACGACATGGAATGGACTCAGACTAATGTCTGAAGTAGTGCTGGAAAGAACTGACATCATGAATCCTGCAGGGCTGTCCATAAATCCATAAGAGTACAAAGGGGTGGAGATCTCTTCTGAATAGCACGTTGCAAGAGATCCCAGATACTCTGAATAATGTTCATGTATGGGGAGTTTGGTGGCCAGCGGAAGTGTTTAAGCTCAAAAGAGTGTTCCTGGAGCTACTCTGTAGCAATTCTGGACGTGCGGAGTGTCGCATTGTCCTGTTAGAATTGCCCAAATCCGTCGCAATGCACAATGTGCAATTTTAAACGAGACTCGTCCGACCATGCAACGTATTTCCAGTCACCAACAGTCCAATGTCGGTGTCGACGGGCCAAGACGAAGCACAAAGTTTCGTGTCGTGCAGTCATCGAGGGTACACAAGTGGGCCTTCAGCTCTGGAAGCCCATATCGATGAAGTTTCGTTGAATGGTTCGCTCGCTGACGCTTGTTGATGGCCCAGCACTGAAATCTGCAGTAGTTTGCGGAAGAGTAGAACGATTCTCTTCAGTCGTCGTTGGTCCCGTTCTAGCAGGATCTTTTTCCTGAGGCAGCGGTGTCGGAGATTTGATGTTTTATGGTATTCCTGACATTCACGGTACACTCGTGAATTGGTCGTACGGTAAAATCCCCACTTCATCGATATATCGGAGATGCTGTCTCTCATCGCTCGTGCGCCGACTGTAACACCACGTTCAAATTCACTTAAATCTTGATAATTTGTAATTGTTGCAGCAGTAACCGATCTGACAACTGCTCCAGACACTTTTGGTCTTATATAGACGTTGCCAACTGCAGCGCCTTTTTCTGCCTGTTTACTTATTACTGTATTTGAATACGCATGCCTATACCAGTTTGGCGCTTCAGTGTAGAGCGTCTTCGCCGATAGGAAAGCGTAACATAAGTGCTCGATGAACGTGAGTTAGAATTCTTGGCAGTAATACGACGTAGTTGTCGCCAAACCCAGTTGTGTAAATTAAGAAACACTCTGTTCGAAGAAGACTGTGTGAGCACAATGCTGGCACCGTCGCATATATCGTGTGAGGATCATGAGAGTAATGTGAGGTAAATTAAGGCACGTACAGGCATATAGCCGCTCACCTTTCACTCTCTCAAAATACGAATGGAATAGGAAATAAAATCGATGTTACTCTTAGGATGTACTTTTCGACGTGCGTTGCACTGTGGTTTGTTGAGCATATATGTTCATGTTAACGTACCGGTCAATTTTTCCCAGAAACCTGGATTAATTGATGCACCGTTTTTTGACATCTTCCCATCCTTACCCACGATCATCAGATTCTCAGCAAACAGCACTTTTGTGAAATTTTCATCGTTTTTGGTATATTTATCGTTTATTTCCTACAGCTTATTTTTTATAACGTCTGCATAAATACTGAAAAACTGTGGGTGAAAGTTGTCACCCTACTCCTACTACTTTGTTATTGTTTACAGATGTTGTTCCATATGTGAAACACTGAACTCTTACTCTACTATTCACGTATAAAGGGGTTGAACTGCTTTAATTGTGTGCACTTGTACACCAATATTTTCTAGTACTCTACATAGTTAAATTCCGTCGTATCGTATCAAATGTATTCAGACGTTGTGAATAAATTAAATCTTCTTCGTCTTTCCGTTTGTTTAAGCACAAAAATGCAGCCTGAATGCGTTATTCGTTTGCTGAATGCATGCTGGACATATAAAATACGAACATGATTAGTACGACCTTAACTTTAAATAGTAATTTAAACATATATTTTGTAACAGGTATAAAAAGCGCGTTCCTCTATAATTTGGACAGTGACTTGTCTTTGTTCTTATGTTGTGTGTATATAAGAGCTTAATTCAGTTCTTGTAACAGATATTCTTCTGCGAGATAATATTCACAAATTCAGAAATCTCTATCAATTCATAAGATACATGTTTGACTATTTCCATATTTATATAACCATTACATGTTCATTTCATTTCATTGTGTTCATTCCTTTGTTGTCTCTTTTTTTCTATTTCTCGTAATTAAATAGGACCATGGGAACAGTGTCGCCAATTTTAGGCTGGACTTCATTTCTCGAACAATTAGATTTAAAATAACTTAACCATTCATTCTCAGCTGCTTCATTCACGTTTGTTGAGTTTACGTGTGATATTAATATTTTTCTTGGACATACATGAAAATGACATTCGACATTGTTAACTTGGAGGTTACAAGGTTTCCTCATAGTTTTGCGCATATCTTTCTTTAAAAACGATGATTTCCTTCTGTGATTTACTCCGATATACATATCATTAGCTGTTACCGGCATCATCAGACATGCTACTTTCTGTTCTTGATTTGTGTCTCGGTGTCTTCATTCCAAATTCTTATTTCTCTAATGGTTTATTAATTATTTCCTAGTTCCTAACGTCTCAGTTGAAACTTGCGTTATTATATCTTTAATTCGAGTTCATGCTTTGTGTACCGGTGTGTTATTACGCACAGGTTTGGAATGCCCTTTCTGGTTTAGACTACTGTGTTATAAAATTGGTAAGGTTTTCGTGGGTACTTGTTGACAAATGTCGTGTTGGCTTCTGTGTCAAGTTCTTCCGCCGACGTTTGTCTGACGATTTTTCTGATGTTGTACCGGCACGAGTGGCTCACACTGACAAAGTTTCACCCTTCATTGCTAGTGGCATAGTGGAGGCAAGCAGATTATATGTACCTGTGGTGCTAACGTCCGATGGCTTTATGTGATCATTACGCTGTGGTTCTTCCCCTGCTACTTGCAAAGGTCGTTCGCTGTAGCACGGGAACCCAGGATCCGTTCACCTTGGGGCTCTCCTCTTTCTTGTTGAAGCTATTGTCATGTTTGTGGATTTCTATGGCTTCCCTGAACAAGGGGGTGTGGTAGCTCTTCTCCGCAGCAAGAACTCCCGTGTCGGCTAATTTCGCTGGGTGGTCAGACTCACACAGCGCGTGCTCCGCCACGGCCGATTTCTCCACCTGTACCAACAACCGTCCCAACCTGTAATACGTTGGTACAGACATTTGATACTAGAAATGTGAAGTAAAAGTAGAACCTCATCTGAAACCCTCAGATTCGGTTTGAGATTTTTCTATGATTTTGTTCCACATACTTCAATGTTTTGTAAGATACCGCTCCATCACCTGTATACACTATGAGTCAGACTGAACATGTATCTTCGAGGGTGCTGTGATGCTTGAAGCAGATAGCTAAGGTTCTTATTTCATTATGTCTAGTGAACTTTGTTGTTACTGTTACTTAGGATGACTTCATCACTGTTAATGAAAAACAAAAAAGTAAATAAAAGTAAAACTATGTAGATTCCAAAGCATCATACTCTCCGGCACATGTGTTTCTTTTTAACCATTTTGAAGAAGATAGCTCGTAGCGCTAGCGGTAAATTTGTCGTCCCCATTACGGGCACCAGTATCAACATCTGCATCACCATATATATTCGGCAAGTTACTATCAAGTGCACGGCGCAGGGTGCATCGGACCAATATTACGGAATTCTTTCACATTCCATTCGCGTATTATTATACAGGATGAACCAGAACTCCACCGACAAAATTTCTGAAATTATTCGTACACCTTCTGAGTATTTTTGTATAAGCAGCCAGCGTTCTCCGGCGACTCGTTACAGAAATATGGCCTCTGCCTGCAGAGGTTCTGCTTTGGGTTTATTTTTCCGGCAGTGTTAGCTGTACGTTAACAGTGATACACAGCTGTATGGATAGGTTTACTGGAGCGTTGGTCGATATGCACCTCGTTTCTCGTTTGTGGATTCACTGTATGCAATGGAAGAGCAGCATAACAACGCTATGCTGAACTCTTCCCGTAGCGACAATACAGTACATCGTCTGTGTTTTGTTGCATTACATTGCGTTGTGTGTTACGTTATGTAAGTTTTGGTAATTGCATATTATATGTTTCTTCAATGTTGTGAAGGTATTTTTACAGAATCAACGACGACTGCGGTAACGAACGGAATAAATTACAATTACATTATTACTTCGTGACGAGCCACCGCAGAACGCGAGTCGCCGATACTGAAATACTAAGAATACTCTTAACATCGATTAGCAGCAGAATTCTTGAGCACATTCTCAGTTCGAATAATGAATTTCCATGAGACGGGAAAGCTTCTGCTTACAAATCAACACGGATTTAGAAAGCATCCATCGTGCGAATGTCAGCTTGCCATTTTCTCAAACAATAGCCCTCGAACCGTGTATGGAGAGGAACAGGCAGATTTCATATTCCTAGATTTCCGGAAATTGTTTGACACGATATCCCACCGCAAACAGCTAACGAAGGTACGAGCATGCGGATGTGAGTAGCTCGAAAACTTCCTCATTAATGGAATCCAGTAAGTTGTACTCGACAGCGAGTGTTCATCAGAGACATGGGTATCGCGAGGAGCTCCCGAAGGAAGTGTGGCTGGATCGCTCTTATTTTCTGTATGTATAAAAAATCTGACGACGGTTCATATGGTTCAAATGGCTCTGAGCACTAAGGGACTTAACATCTGAGGTCATCAGTCCCCTAGAACTTAGAACTACTCAAACCTAGCTAACCTAAGGACATCCCACACATGTAGGATTCGAACCTGCGACGGTAGCAGTCGCACGGTTCCGGACTAAAGCGCCTAGAACAGATCGGCCACCGCGGCCGGCTCTGACGAACGGGTTGAGTGGCAATTGACGGGTGTTTACGGATGATACTGTGGTGTACGATATGGTTCATTCTTTGAGTGACTGTAGGATGATACAAGGTGATTTAGACAAAATTTCTAGTTGGTGCGACTAGTGGCAGCTAACTTTAAATGTATAAAAGTGTAAGTCAGTGCTGATGAGCAGGAAGACAATCCGGTAATGTTCGAATACAGCATTAGTAGTGCGCTGCGTGACACATTCGCGTCCATTAAATACCTAGGTGTAACGCTGCAGATTGATATGAAACGGAACGAGTACGTAAAGACGGTAGTACAGAAGGCGAATGGTCGATTTCGATTTACTGGGGAAATTTTAGAAAAGTGTGGGTCATCTATAAAGGAGACAGCGTATAGAACACTAGTACGAACCGTTCTTGGGTACTGATCGGGGTTCTGGTATCAGTATCTGGTCGCATTAAAGGAAAACATCAAATCAATTCGGAGGCGGGCTGCTATATTCGTTTTCGGTAGGTTTCAGCAACATGAAGGTGTTACGGAGATGTTTTCGGAACTCAAATGGGAATCCCTGGCTGGAACGCTACATTCTTTTCGAGGAACACTACTGAGAAAATTTAGGGAACCGGCATCTGAAGCTGAGTGCAGAAAAATTTTGCTGCCGCCAACGTACATTTCGAGTAAGGAAGAGGAGGAAGAGATTAGTGTTTAACGTCCCGCCGACGTAGGTGTCATTAGAGACGAAGCACAAGCTCGGATTAATGGAGAAGGAAAGCGGCCGTGCTCTTTCGAAAGAACCATCCCGGCATTTGCCTTAAGCGATTTAGGGAAGTCACAGAAAATCTAAATATGGATAACCCGGCACGGATTTGAATCGATTGTTTTCCATGTAATTTATAATAAGGAACAATGTGAAATAACTGGAATCACAAGCCTGGAAATCGGTACATTTATCATCTGGACTTTTCTGGGTCAATGAACATCCATTTGTTGTAAAAACATTCAGTTCTCTCTGCAAACCTTTTCATTATACAAGCTGGTCAGAAACAGTCTTCAACGCTTGTAAAGGCGTTGCAGAGTAAATTGTGTTGAGAAATAGTTGTTAATAAAAAAATTCGATATCTTGCGCCGTCACCGAGTTAATTAGCGTTGAACATAGCCAATCAGGCCGTTGTGGGCGCAAATTCTAGCACCCCACAAGAGACGGTGTTGCAGATGTGTTTTTCGTTTGGATTCCTAAAACTGAACAAGAGAGCGATACAAAAATTGGTCTTGGGACGGCACTAATAAGGGAGGATGAGAGTAGCGTTTGACGTCCTGTCGACAACGAGGTAATTCGAGACGGAGCACAAGCTCGGGTTAGGGAAGGATGGGGAAGGAAAGCGGCCGTGTCCTTTCGTAGGAGCCATCCCGGAATTTACCTTAATCGATTTAGGGAAATCACGGAATCAAGATGACCGGACGTGGGTTTAAACTGTCGTCCTCCCGAAAGCGAAAATGGCTCTGAGCACTATGGGACTTAACATCTATGGTCATCAGTCCCCTAGAACTTAGAACTACTTAAACCTAACTAACCTAAGGATAGCACACAACACCCAGCCATCACGAGGCAGAGAAAATCCCTGACCCCGCCGGGAATCGAACCCGGGAACCCGGGCGTGGGAAGCGAGAACGCTACCGCACGACCACGAGATGCGGGCCCCCAAAAGCGAGTTATGCTAACCACTGCGCCACTTCGTTCGGTTTCACGTAAGGACACGAAGATAAGATTAGAGAGATTAGTGCTCGTCCGGAGGCAGTAGACAGTAGTTTTCCCCTCGCTCTACTTGCGACTGTGACAGGAAAAAGAATAACGTACCCTGTGGCACGCACAATACAATGGCTTACAGAGCGTGTATGAAGATGTATAAGGTATCCTCAAAAGCCTCTGAAACTTCTGGTTCACTCTGCATATGCCTATGTATTGCCAAAATCTGTTTTCATGATCCCTACTCGAGATATACACTGGAGGCACCATAAGAGTGTCACTGTATTCTCTTTCTCCAAACTTATTGTACAGGATTTCGCGAGCACTGCGCCGTCTTTATTCCAGCAGTTCCCACTTAAGTACCCGGAGAGTTTCTGCTAAATTTGATTTTATCCATGATCAGTTTCGATACTAGCAGCGCATTTCTGACTTCGTTCGTTGTCTGTTATGATGCCTACTTATTAAGGAAAAAAAAATGGAAAAGTACTGAAATTGTTTTCGCTGGCGTCTTTATGTGATTTTCTTTGCAAATACATTGAGCTCTTCCTAGAAACGTTTCAGAAAATCAAATCTTCTATTCACCATCCCAAATGCTGGTTTTACGTGATTGTCCCATTTCATTTCATTTCTTAATATTACCAAACTATCAGTTTAATAAGCCACTGCTGCAAAATACTAACACGAATTCGTTACAGACGAATGGAAAAACTGGCCGAAGCCGACCTCAGGGAAGAACAGTTTGGATTCCGTAGAAATGTTGGAACACGTGAGGCAATACTAACCCTACGACTTACCTTAGAAATAGATTAAGGAAAGGCAAACCTACGTTTCTAGCATTTGAAGACTTAGAGAAAGCTTTTGACAATGTTGACTGGAATACTCTCTTTCAAATTCTGAAGGTGGCAGGGGTAAAATACAGGGAGCGAAAGGCTATTTACAATTAGTACAGAAACCAGATGGCAGTTATAAAAGTCGAGGGACATGAAAGGGAAGCAGTGGTTGGGAAGGGAGTGAGACAGGGTCGTAGCCTCTCCCCGATGTTATTCAATATGTATATTGAGCAAGCAGTAAAGGAAACCAAAGAAAAACTTGGAGTAGGAATTAAAATCCATGGAGAAGAAGTAAAAACTTCACCGATGACATTGTAATTCTGTCAGACACAGGAAAGGACTTGGAAGAGCAGCTGAACGGAATGGACAGGGTCTTGAAAGAAGGATATAATATGAACATCAACAAAATCAAAAGGAGAATAATGGGATGTAGTCGAATTAAATCGGGTGATGCTGCAGGAATAAGATTAGGAAATGAGACGCTTAAAGTAGTAAATGAGTTTTGCTATTTGAGGAGCAAAATAACTGATGATGGTCGAAGTAGAGAGATGTAGACTGGCAATGGCAAGGAAAGCATTTCTGTAGAAGAGAAATTTGTTAACAGCGAGTATAGATTTAAGTGTCAGGAAGTCGTTTCTGGAAGTATTTGTGTGGAGTGTAGCCATGTATGGAAGTAAAACGTGGACGATAAATAGTTTAGACAAGAAGAGAATAGAAGCTTTCGAAATGTGGTACTACAGAAGAATACTGAAGATTAGATGGGTAGATCACAACTAATGATGAGGTATTGAATAGAATTGGAGAGAAGAGAAATTTGTGGCACAACTTGACTAGAAGAAGGGATCGGTTAGTAGGACATGTTCTGAGGCATCAAGGACTCGCCAATTTAGTATTGGACGGTAGCGCGGAGGGTAAAAATCGAAGAGGGAGACAAAGAGATGAATACACTAAACAGATTCAGAAGAATGTAGATTGCAGTAGGTACTGGGAGATGAAGAATCTTTCACAGGATAGAGTAGCATGGAGAGCTGCATCAAACCAGTCTCTGGACTGAAGACCACAACAACAACAGTATTAAACAGTTACTCGATTTAACGTTTAGAAGTGTTGGGTACTGATCTTGTAACCAGATATAATATTCATTCTCTAAGACAATGAAAGAAATCATTTCCTTGCTGTTCTCTTTGTTTGTGACTCCATACTTACACTCAGGGAGAATTTCAGCGCTGTAGTACGAAGCGGGTTTGACGTGAGTCCTGGTAAATGGTGTGTTGCAGCAGAAAGTGATTTGTGCTGTGCAGAAAGCGGCCACTCGGCTGCGGCGTGGCCGGATGGCCGCAGTGTTTATTCCAGTGCTCGCTCGTTCAAAAACGCGCTGACTCACTTCCTCGTCTCGCTTGTGCAGCCAACATAAAAGCACTTTAACGCAGGTAATACAGCAGCGGCCAACAAAAATCTCTCCCGTCTCGGCCGCTCTGGTTTAGAAGGTTCTGCCTTGCCACGGCCATCGCTCCTCCACAGATAATTCCCTATCTATGGAATTACGGGGCAGCTTCCTGCAGGCAAACTCCACAAGACGTTTCGGACTTTTTTTTATTTTGTTATCTCTGACTGCAAACTGTACAATAAAAACTTTAGTTATCCGACATTTACAACCACTTAAACCAACAAACTCACTTTACCCACGTGTAAGTGAGCTGTACCTTCCACACTCATACTCTAAAACAAAACAAAAAAAAAAAAAACAAAAAACAAAAAACAAAAAAAAAGAAGTTAGCACTGTCTGTACTTCCAGACGCTACTGACATCATTGAGCAAGAACACACTGTAAACTCCTTCCTACTTTTTGTAACACTTAATATATCTGTATTGTTTGAGTACCTGATTGTCATTTTTTCCTTAATGCATGTCAGACTAAATTCAGTGTACGACGACTTACCACTCTTCATGTCCAGCACTAAGTAACACCTAGTGGTTTGATCCTAATGCGGAAGTCTGTGTTGCTCTTATCTTAAATGTTACTAACAGTTCTACGATATTGATATAAACCTGCTTACTTTATGTTATCTCAAATATTAGTCTTCAGTTTTGTTCAATATGTAAAGAGAATAGTCCCTTTACAGGAACCAGTAATATGTGCTAGTAAATCATTCCCGACTTCAGTTCATGTAGAATACTCTGACACTGTAAGTCAGCCCTGGCAAAACAGAATCGCTATTAAGTTACTGTGACTCTTCACGAAATATTTGTAAAAAACAATATCTTGTCACAGAACATGTCCACGGTTGCAGTTTTTCATGTTATTTAACATGCAGCTCATTACTTTTCCTTTAATTGCAGCAAACCTTACCCGAAAATTAACGATTCTCATTCTAAATTGTCTATTCAACAAAAGGTTCAAAAGCAGCATGCTAAGAAAACAGTAGTGAGTTCTAGAAGCAGCAGCGTGCTCTTTAACTTCTTCCACCGAGCCCTATCAGTGGCGAAGACACTGTAGCCTTGCTCACGCATACCTCACAGTTTGCTGTTACAGTATAACTAAGCTCGAGACAATAAATCTCTTTTCCGTCCACAGTATTTAAATCAACTGATCAACAGTATATGGCCGACAAACCAACATGTAGTGTGACCAGTGGATCTTACACAATAGGTTAACATAATGGCCCGGTTTTGGGAGAACCAGAGATCAGTTCTCTATCTGGTTATCCAGATTATTTTTCGTGGTTTCTCTAAATTGCGTAAGGAAACTGTCACGATCGATCCTTTGGAGACTATATAGCCGATTTCATTTCCATCCTTGTCCTATTCGAGCTTGTATCCAGCTGCCCGTGAGTTTGTCATCGACGGGACATTAATTCCCAACACAATGTATTGTCAGTCTTGCTTGAGAGATACCTTTGCTCAGCCAAATTTGCCGAAAAACGTAGCAACATTCCCAAAAATATTTAAGATTTGTAGCACAAATATCTGTAGCAGAAACGGAAGGAAAGAAACTGAAGGAAAGAAACAAAGCCGTTTTGTTCTTCCTGCTTTTGACTAATTCTCCTCGCCATAAGGTACTTTTACTACTCGACGGCTGGGAACGGCTGTTTATTGAATCAGTAGCAAAGTAACAGAATCTGATACGTGAAACTCTATTTGCAAGTGAATCTCTGCCGCAATAAAACATCCGGATAGATCAAAAGTGGTAGTACAAGCTGAATGAAAACTGAAAAACTATTCACTTAATATTTTTCTTACTTATTCTTTTCTACTTTGCGATTCTTGCCACTGCGACTAGGAACTGCGAAACGGAAACATGTAAAAGAGTTCGAACATTTTGAGCTTAGTAAAGGTAAATTTCTAGAAAACGCCGGCCGGTGTGGCAGAGCGGTTCTAGGAGCGTCAGTCTGGAACCGCGCGGCCGCTACGGTCGCAGGTTCGAATCCTGGCTCGGGCATGGATGTGTGTCATGCCCTTAGGTTAATTAGGTTTAAGTAGTTCTAAGTTATAGGGGACTGATGACTTCAAATGTTAAGTCCCATAGTGCTCAGAGCCATTTGAACTATTTTTTTCTGGGTAACGTAATGACAGTGAACGGAAAACAAATAGCGGTGACTTGTGGATCGATAGCGCGAATGTACTTGTGCCGTAAGGGACACTTGACACAGAGTATAAACACTGCAAGTGACGGTCAACTTGTTGCAGCTCACTAATATAGATGTTGTACCAGTGATAGTCAACCTGGTTCCTAACACCCACTAGGTGTCGTGAAAGATTTCAGGGCGGACGGTAGGTTGAAACAGTTTTAAAAATATTTTCATTACGTTTTCGTAAAATTTTTATGTAAACTGTTTGATAAGTAATTATTATTATATGCTTTAACATGCTATAACTGTGCCTTATAAATTTTGTAAAGTAAAGTTGCGTCCCTACGTTACAAATGACCGTTACTGTGACTGGTGGCCGGTTAGAAAATTTTACTACTAACAGATATTCAAAGGTGGTTGGTAGGTAAAAAGATTGACTATCCCTTCTGAACCTAACGGTCGCAGGGTGTGTACTTGAAAAGATAGATTAAGACTGTGTGACAGACAGACATGTATTTGGCAGTCAACGTCATTCAGAGGAGCAGTTCGAGAACGTTTCATAAGCGGGCATTCAGCTTCCAGTTTGCAGGCCTTAGCCATTGGCCTTCAGAGCTCCATTGAGGGAATGATTTGGGTTCAGTTGTAGTCTGAAACAGATATTTAATAAGACAGGATGTTTTGGCTACACGAATTTCGTAAGACTTCCCATTTGATAAATGAAACGGGCATCAATCTTTTTAAAATACAAACGAGTAAATTTCCTTCAACTGTAGAAAACATCAAAGTTTTTTTGTACACTATTTCTGACGTGCTCTCTATCTCTGAAAGAGATTCTTTATTTATCTCTCGTCAATTATTTAATACTCGCTTGGTTTTTCTAAATTCCACAATGTCTGTCAGAAGTAAACTACAAAATGCTCAATTAAGTTGAGAATGTTGCCTTCACTACTCTCAGGAATTTTCTGTATGTTGAACTGGCGTTTGCAGTCACAAACCTTAAATATCTGATTTGATATTTCTCAGTCTCGGTTTAGAAGCACTATTTTGAGCTACGTGAACAAGGTTTCTGTGTTAGTTTCCTCATGTATCGATATTTGAGATCGCCATAGGTTACCATTGTTTACAATAAAATCCTTTTCTAAATCCAGGGTGGGTAGAAATAAAAACGGCCGGGAGAGTATTGATAAGATACCATGATAATGAACAGGAGAACTGCCCAGTACTGAATATACTGGAAACTACATTTTAGATGTACCAGTCGGTTGCTGTAACACGTCTGTAAATACTCTGTCCCGCGTACTCTGCTATGTCATCGCGTTTCAGCGAGTGAGAGGAACAGACGTGTTTAGTGAACAGCTGAATGTAACACAAAACTCCGCCAGTAAAACAACGCACATTCACTGTGGAGCATTGTGCGAAGCACAGTTCCTGGAAAATGTGTGTGGAGCTGTTTAAGCAAGAGTTTAAGAAATTGTTTTGGCAAAAACTTCATCAAAACCTGCAATTCAAAACATAGTGGGAAAGTGGCGCGAAACGGTCTCTGTAGTGAATAAAAATCGTAGTTGTCCGAAAAGAATTCGACAACCAGGAAAAAGTTGTTCGAGTGACGGAAATCCTGGCCCAAAGTCCGGTGAAACCTCAAAGCGGTTTCACATGGTTCAAAAAATGGCTCTAAGCACTATGGGACTTAACATCTGAGGACATCAGGCCCCTAGACTTAGAACTACTTAAACCTAACTAACATAAGGACATCACACACATTCATGCTCGAGGCAGGATTCGAACCTGCGACCGTAGCGATCGCGCGGTTCCAGACTGTAGCGCCTAGAACCGCTCGGCCACGTTACACATGGTTCGGTGCGCAGGACATCCGTAACTGAGAGACATGATAATTAATTTAGAGAGATCCGCTTCAGTTGTACTAATTTTTATTCAAACCACGGCCGGTTTCGGGATTTTAAAAACCCATCTTCAGGTGTACGAAACTGTTAGATTTTGTAACATATAACATGCGGTCGGACCAGTCAGTGCAAGACCTGCAATTACTGCATATTGTCGGAAAAGATCCCCCGCTCTCGCACTGACTGGCCGAACCGCATGTTATGTGTCACCAAATACAGTAATATCTTACACCGGATGTTGGGATTTTAAAATCCCAAGCCCGGTAGTGGTTTGAATAAATACTATCACATCTGAACCGGATCTCTCTAAATCAATTATCAGCATCTGTTAGTCAAGCTTTGAAATTATCGGAAAGGACCTGAATCTGTATCCTTACAAACTTTCCGTTGTGCAGCAGTCAAAGCGCCAAGACAAGCTTTCGCATCTTGTGTTCTGCCGGTGCTCTCTGAGTGATGGGGAATCGAGGCGTTTGGATCCTAAGATTTTCATTTCTTCAGATGAGGCCTGGTTCAGCCTGTCAAGGTGTGATAACTTACGGTACATGCTCTGTTATACATCAGATGATTCTCTTCAGTAATTTGAACGCGTGTTGTATAATCCCAATATCAGTTTTAGGTTCTCAGTGTATGATGTCCGCATCGTAATACAGTTGTTTCACAAAACTGTTAATGCTAAGTGGTATGTCCAGAGATTGTTTAATCCATATGTGAATCAACTCACAGAAGATGAAAGACTGTGTGGATATTTTCAGCAAAGCGGAGCTACAGCACACACCGCCTTGAGAATCTCGTCACAGTTGCATGAGGGGTGCGGTGAGGGGATGACTGCCAGCAGAGGCAGTGGAATCTCCTAGCCACCTCTAACACCTCATCTCTCTCCCTGTGGGGCAGATTGAAGCGTCAGGTGCAGTCAAGCAATCCTCACACCCTCGAAGAGCTGCAGCAAAACATCGAAAACACTGTCGCTGCTATCCCTCAGGCAGAGATGCTACGCGTGTCTCACAATTCGATAAATAGAGCTCAGTGCTGCATCGATGTCACGGATGGCTATTTGCAGCGTCTCCTACGATGTTCATGAACAAGGCTTAGTTCCATCTTAGCCTCATTGTAAATCCTTTCCGGGCCAGTTTTTTTCGCACGCCGTGTGTAAGAAACTCTTCAAAACAATTCCAACACAAATTTCTTTTACATACGCCAAACAGTGCTGAGAAATATCACTCAAGTAATAAAAAGTGTGCTTTCGACGAACAAAAATTCACTTCTGGTTTTCTCCTTCAGAAAGGATGTTGTCGCTGAGAACTTGTCCCCGCCGGAGGTTCGAGTCCTCCCTCGGGTATGGGTGTGTGTGTGTGTTGTTCTTAGCATAGTTAGTTCAAGTAGTGTGTCTAGGGACCGATGATCTCAGCAGTTTGCTCCCTTTGGAATTCATACACATTTTAACAGCCGGCCGCTGTGGCCGAGCGGTTCTAGGCGCTTCAGCCCGGAACCGCGCTGCTGCTACTGTCGCAGGTTAGAATCCTGCCTCGGACATGGATGTGTGTGATGTCCTTAGGTTCGTTAGGTTTAAGTAGTTCTAAGTCTAGGGGACTGATGACCTCAGATGTTAAGTTCAAAATGGTTCAAATGGCTCTGAGCACTATGGGACTTAACATCTGTGGTCATCAGTCCCCTAGAACTTAGAACTACTTAAACCTAACTAACCTAAGGACATAACACACATCCATGCCCGAGGCAGGATTCGAACCTGCGACCGTAGCAGTCGCGCGGTTCCGGACTGCGCGCCTAGAACCGCTAGACCACCGCGGCCGGCGCAGATGTTAAGTCCCATAGTGCTTAGAGCCATTTGAACCAATTTTTAACATTTTGAGAACTTGTCAGTGTTTATCGGTGTGAAGATAACTGATACATTTTTCTGACGCTATGAGCCTGGAAGGTGCAAGATACTGCTGGATCCGACAACATGAGCCATTTCCTGAATAAAGTACAGAGAAACTAGAGTAAGTTCATGTATTCCAACAACAATAAACTGCAGGTTCCTACATTCAGACTACAGCGACTAGAAAATGAGTAGGGATATTACTTACTTGAGCTCTAATTGTCAGAGGACAAAGCACAGTGAACAGCAATCGTTCTGCGAGTGTATTTTCACTACTTGCATTAGGACCATATGCTTTCGATGCAGGGGACGCTGAACAATAATTGAGATGACAGAGATAGTAACTGGACCTACTATCATCGATAGAAGCTGTAGCAGTCGTTATTAATCCGTCAGCAGTATATTAGTTGTACTCATAGTTGCTGCAATACAACTAACAACAGCAGATGATAACAATAAATATAGTATAATTTGGTAAAATTGATTGAATATAATGAAAATTTATAGCCTTTCTCAGCAAAAGGAAACGGACATCTAAGTGAGAGTGGAGAACAGTATGTGGAGTTGCGTGTAGGCAGCCATCCAAATATTAGAATGCTAATAATAGGAGAAACATACACACAGAAAAAGCGATGTGATAAATATTGCAAAGCTACGTTAAGGTACACCGTAAAAAGCATACTAAAAAATGGTCGTCATAAAGGTTTACACACACGCAAATCTGACTGTAATAGCAATTGTTCTTACCATGAATTTCGACTAGAATGAATAAATAACAATTTTCTCTGCCAATATAGATAAACATTTTCGTCCTCGTCAGTTGTGAAAGCCGTACTATAAAGACGATGATTACATTGGCTCAGATTTACCATTTCGATGAATCTTCAAACGTGAATAACAGGTTGGTTCCCTGAAGGAGGTCGCGTTGCTTGCCTGCCCCTTGCTTCTCCAACAGAAATACTGTTCCGCTACGAATTACAGCGCAGCCGTTGGAGCGGGCAGAGAATCCTTATAAGAAAGTAGCGAGGTCATCTGCGTTGCGGAGAACTGTTTCTCCTCCGTTTTTATGTCAGCGGTGGTGTGGGGGAGGCATATAAAGTAACATCACCGCGCCCATGAGTTAAGCACTTTCCCGTCGGTAAGTCCAAAGGAAACTGTTCTTGTAATTAAAACTTATTTTGAGATTTCAATGTTCCTTGAGCGTCACGGCTGCCCCAAAATTATGTCTTTTACTAGTAACTGAAGACTAGCCATCAGGTTTGGACTCCAGAATAAACTGTATGGACCCAAGAAATCTGAAGTAAGTTCCAGCACGGCAGGTTACAATTCGTACATGTCTCACAAAATAAGTCTCTTCTTTGTTTTTTTTTGTATTACAGAATAAATGTATAATTCGTATTTATTGGGTGGCACACAACGGAACACCTTTCCTTTCCTCCCATAGCTTCCGATCTATCGTTTTTCAAACGCTGCTAACCCGTTACGTGATGTTCCACCACGGATTTTTAATCTAAAAGCTTGGAATTATGAAGTATTAATTTAGTAATGTCAGGGAGGTTACATTTTATAGTATGTAAATTATTACACGGATGTCCTAATACAAACCTTCTCTCATGAGATTTCTTACTGAGAGTACGGTGTGCATTTTTTGGAAAGGAATGTCTGCATCAGTTGAGGGAACACTCTGTATGTAGGAAAATCAGCGGATCGCTATTTACGGTTGAGACAAATGAGCGCTACTGTGCACCATACATTTGCCACAAGGACTGAAAGTGATTGACAAACAGAATATATTCAAACCGACATTCGATGTTTTTGTTTCTAAGAACTACTTTTACTCTCTGCACTAATACCTAATGCCCACGTAACTATGATTGTTACAGAATACATAAAATTTAACTTATATTATTTGCAATCACAACTCAGGATTATAGTCTGTGTTTGCACGTATTATTCGTGGAACATGCGGATGTGGTTGTCAACATTAGGGCCGTACCGTTACTATTCAACTTACATATGCTTTATCAGCGTTTGGAACTTTACAGGTTATATAGAAAAAAAATCATTGTTGTTCGGTTGTATTATTCCAAATTGCATTGAGCCGTTTCATGACAATATGACAGCATTGCATTGTTGTTATAGAAAAAATAACATTTAAAAAGTTGTGACTAATAAATGACTACCATCGACTGTAATGCTGGGGACTTTGCGGCGTTTTTGCATATTGAAGTGTTTGTTTTCCATGTAGGTTATTATAAGAAACATTACGAAAATACTGGAACCGCAAGCCTGAAAATTGGTACATTTATTATTTGGATTTTTCTGGCTCGATGAACGTCCATTCGTTGTAAAAACATTCACTTATCTCTGTAAACCGCTTCAGTATACAGGGTGGCGAGAGACAGTCTGAAACGCTTATAAAGGCGTTGTAAGGTAAGTCGTACTGAGAAATAACTGTTAATAAAAAAGTTCGATGCCTTGCGCCGCTACCGAGCTAATTAGCATTGAGCATAGCCAATCAGGCCGTTACGTGCGCAATGTTCAAGCGGCCCGCCAGAGACGGTGTCGCAAACGTGTTTTTCGTTTGGTTTCCTAAAATCGAACAGGATAGCGAAAAATTATTAAAAGCGCGTCAGAACTACTTAAAGGATGGGAAAGGAAAGCGACCGTACCCTCTCGTAGGAGCAATCCTGGCATTAGCCTCAATTGATTTAGGGAAATCACGGAATTAGGATGGCCGTACGCGGGTTTGAACCGTCGCCCTCCCGATTGCGAATCCAGTGTGCTTACCACTACGTTAGCCCGCTCGGTACGGAACTGAAGATCGAACCCGAGCCAAAGGCTGAGCAACCTCGTGCGCTATCAGCTACGCTATGAGAGCAACTGACACTAATTGTATCTGGCGGGCCGTTTCAGTTTGCTGGCGCTACGGCCTGATTGCCAAACTTCAATTCTAACTAACTCTAAAACTGCGCAACGTATCGGATTTTTTTCGTAACAGTTATTTATCAGCACAGCCTATCCTGCAACACCATTACAAGCTTTTCATACTGTTTCTGAGCACCATGTATAATAAAATACAACTGGGTAAATATTTCATTCTTTCAAACCCTACGAAACAGAACACTGAAATCCAGGAAAAGCTAAATGTGGCGCGAAAGTATTGTTCTGGATTCAGCTGACACATGTTGTCCCAACTCCTTGTCAGACAGTAAACTAGGTTGTGCCAAATATAGGAGACTGATATATCGTATAACTGTGCTGAGATAAAAAGTATACGTTGCACTCAATATTCCATGCTACTTCTACGTAGGATTAATTTTATTCTGAATATAAAAGGAATAGTGAAAAACAACTATAGCAAAACATTTCTCAGTGTTCGGTTTATCTGTGTAATATATGATTTAATTAAGTGTACATGAATTACATTCCTCCAGTTTATGGAACTTCATTTGCTGTAGCTGTCGGTGAGGGGTCGACAAGGGAACCAGTTGCATCTCGTTTGACAAATATGTCAGACATGTATTAACTGTGAAGCTATTTTATGAATTCTGCAACATTCATAATAACGGCAGTTTAGCTTTTCCACGTCATCCTTTCTAAATTGGAAAATAAGATGCCTCTAAGCACTATGGCTATGGGACTTAACATGTGAGGTCATCACTCCCCTAGACTTAGAACTACTTAAACCTAACTAACCTAAGGGCATCACACACATCCATGCCCGAGGCGGGATTCGAACCTGCGACAGCAGCAGCAGCGTGGTTCCAGACTGAAGCGCCTAGAACCAATCGGCCACAACGGCCGGCTTGGAAAATAAGAATAGCAGTTTTAATTCACAGGTGGTAATTGGATTTCCTTCGTAGAGTCCACTGTTTTTGCAAAGTTTATGGCGTTCGTCGTTGCACGAATCGGTGCCCTGACATGAAGGCTATCAATAGAACATAACGTACAAATTTCATAAAGTGAAGCTTGAAGAAAGCGTACCAATGAATACTGAGGAAAATAAACGGAGCGAGGCAAGCTGTCAGCGTGTATATGCGATACAGCTAGTTGCATATTTAACCAAGTTACGACCCATATACTTCATTATCTTGGCAGATACCAAAAAATATATATATTCGTTGAGCCAAACGGATAAATATTTGCATATTTAGTACTAATGGTTATCGAAAACTTTGTGCAGCTTATGTAGAAAATTCTATCTACTCACACCCTTGCAGTCTTTTGAGACTGTAAAACATGAGAAGTACTGCCCATCTTTCAGTGGCAGTTATCTGCAGAAAGTTAGGGTAAAAATGTAGGTCTGAACTTTCGGCAAGAAATGAGGGAGAGAAAGGTGCACACAGATGTTGATCTGCAGCCACTTACTCCTTTTCACATTTTAATTACATTCTGGAATGACAGTGTTTAACCCAAATCGTGAACCTCGGGTACCAGACTAAAATACAGAAATTTTATGACTGGATGTCATGCACAACATAATTCAAATAAATTAATCCATTTATTACGAGTATGAGTGTGAACGACATTGTATTCAATAGAGGAAAATTCATAACTTAACTAACTGCTGCCATATTAATATGTTAACCAATATTTCCTTCCCTTCGTCTGTCACCGAACAACTCCACTAACGCCATTGTTTTCCCCAAGTGTTCTGTGTTTCACATATATTTTCCCGTATTAGATATTAACTGGGCTTCGCAGGAATTGCTTTAGTAACCAGTGTACTTTTGACAGTTGACCTAAGAATCAGCAAAATAGTTCCTAACATATTAAAATGTTCTTAAACATTCCACAAGCTCTACTCCATTTTGAAAGAGACGATAAATGGAATTTCATTTAATATAGCTGTCACATCCTACGATTTTTTAAAGTGTTTGTCTTAGTGCGGAGTTAAAGGCTGATGATTTCTTGTATCATGTTATGTAAAGGTCGATAGTAACTATTCGCCATGTTAGGGGAAAATTGCCTCAGACGCTGAATGTCTCCTGTTTGTCTATATCTGTATGCTGCATCGAAAGCATATGGTCATCGGGAAACGAGGACAACATACATCGTTGCCAAAGTTTATTCCCAGAACGGAAATTTGGTAAAGAAACATACAACGGAATATAGGATGTGTTTATTTGAAATACACAAATTAAAAGAAATGGCTTTTTTTGTTCTGCGTCGATTACTATTTTGACTCGATACTGGAGTAATCTTTTACATGATTTTTTTATGTTGCTTTGGCTGCTTCCTCGTCACAGTATACTTCCTTTTCTAAATAAACAAGGAAAGTAAGAATTTGTTCCAGTTTACACATACAAAGCATCTTTCGGGTTGACAACTGATATTTCTTATCAGTATGTTCTTCTTTCCTTCTTCGAACCGTTTTTCTGAAGATTACAATGCTATGTTTACCAAAAAAGCCCCCCATTCCCCACGTTTCACAAACTGGGTAAATTCCTCTTGTATTTTTCGTACAGAAATCCATTACAAAAAACTTTAGGGTTTTTAATTCCATTTTGACGCCAGCACATCAGCACCTACCAGAATAGTGCCAAAACTCAAGAACATGTAACCTTCCCTTAAAAATACGAGGTAATTTAGCACGTTTTTTACGGAAATGTCCCTCACAGGTTCCAGTGATGTGTAATGAAATCTCGCTCATAATTTTAAATTATTGTTAGGTAGAAAAATATCGGAATTCATAAAGTCAACAACTGTGAGACACGGCTGACTCCATGTCATTTGCCTCGTAGATACGATATTATTTATCGTCCGGGAGTGATCTGGCCACATTTACTCGCTCAAATAATTAGTTGTTCTCTGCTTAAACTGCTCCCGCTGATTTACGTATGCAGCATTTTGTACCATAAAAATATTAGGCCTACAGTGTTTTTCAATAAACATTTAACCAATGAATAAAAGGAGATTATTGAGGAAGTGCAATATACTACCGTAAGTTAAATGCATAACGTTTAAATCAGGAAAATGTGCCGGATAGGTACAACCAAAGAAAGCTTTTGTTGCATTAATCTTTATATTTTTCTGTAACGTACAGTTTAAAATCTCTACTGTCGTGCTACTAGGGTTGTAATCTGTTAGTGAAACCTGTAATAAAATTAAGCTCAGTGTTCTTAAATTGGGATGTGTGAAAGAGAGGCTAGGGTTTTGTCGCGAAAACCTGTTGAGTAACTTTAGATAACCAGGGTGTCGAAGACGGCTGTGTAACGCGTAGGGCTGATGGGATTAGGGCTCGTACCAAGTCATCTTTTCCTGGCGTTATACGCGAGTGGTGTAGAACAGAATGAGGCTAAATAAATTTGCATATAGCTATAAAGACATACTTTTCGCATGCAGCACCAGCATCACTGTGGCACATCCTTAGTGTGTGTCTTTTTCTTTTTTTTACGCTTCCGCTGCTGCCACTGATTTTACAGACAATCGGCCGTGCAGTTTTGCGGCCAAGTTAATGAAAATTGTTACGTAAAACCCATAGCTATGTCGAAGCGATTGTGCGCTTAAAGATTCATTGTATAGTTACGATAAAATTAAATTATAATGAGATTAAAACGCTTCGCATTTAGTTTCACTCATCGGCAGACATATATCATACAGGAGTATTTATCTGTTTTTGTACTTAATCTGAACCATAATTAAATCGTGTTTAGTGCGTGGGCTGGGAAGGAGAATGTTTTTTCACACTTCCTGCTTCAAGACAGTGTCGAAGAAATGCATTCCTTCACAGCGATGTTCTTTAGGTTAAATTTCAGTTTAAGAAGACAGTTCTGTATGCTGTATAAATGCAGACGACTGGAGAAGCTTCGAAACACATTCGTCTTAATATTATTATAACCGAATATGGAACTTTTATTATAATTCAAATGGTCGCATAATTAGCAAATAACCATGTCTTGAATTTCTGACTTTGCACAATACTTGCAGCCAGTAAGCGACCTATTGTCATATTATCAATTTTTAACTTATTTGGTTTTTGAAATCGGTTGTTTTAATAAGTTTTCTCTTCGGTTGTCTCTTACGTAACGCAAATTAAATTACACTTAAATAATGAGCCAAGGAGGAAGAAAAGCTGCCAAGCACTAAGAAAAATGAATTCTGTCATCAAATCACGTTCACAGAATCAGGTCGAAATTTTTCCGTCATTCAATTAAGTTCCTTCCTGACGTGGTGAAACTCACGCAAGTTCCACAAAAATATTTGTCACTGATAACGCGTGATATACACTATCACGCAGCACAGTGGTTTCGTATATGTACCGAGTGATCCATTTTCTGTTGGCTGGGTGTCATCAGTTGCTCAGATAAAACAAATCAAAGAGAACTATATGTGTGATTATATTTTCCATTTTGTTTTGTGTCCTAGCTATCATTATAATTCTGCTGCAGTAACAACATTACTTCTTGCTATTACAGAACGTGTTCAAAATGGATGCACGGGACTTCAGTACAGGGAAACACACGTCATATTCTGAATCTAACCCCTACTTAGCCAAGCAGCAAAGACCGTTGTAAATGAAGGTATAAATGAAAAAATTCCGGTCACCCGAGAACGTCTGATTCCTTTGTTAGTTTCCTAAATTTAAATTTCTAATATTGTTATGTGTGATAAAATTCCAAGGAATTACTTTATCGACAGCAGATTTTGTTGAAATATATTGTCAGTTGACGCTGAGAGGTCGACACCAAATGCTATCAAATGTTTTGTGAACTATCAAAGTTTTGTGAAATGTGGCTTTTGTAAGCAACTTAATCAATAGGAAATAAGCAAGATACCTGATTTGCCACATGACCAATACCAGCTTGTGTACGAAGAAGAATGATCAAAATATGCCTGCAGGCCTAAAATTCTTAACTCCATCCAGATAAAGAACAATCTTACTCACTGTCTGACGATACTAATATAGAAACTGATGATGAACTATTTAAGTATTCCACAGGCAGAAGAACAGATTGCAGCTGATGGATAAAGAATATTTCGGACAAATTAATTCGAAAGCTAGGGCACCATCGATCACTTAGAAACGAAACGAAGTTATTCCCTTGCTCCCCCCCCCCCCCCCCCCCAACTTCAAATCACAATTGCGGATCGACTGAATAGTCAGTTTTCATAAAATGAAGCATGCCTATCCCTCTTAGTGATGTCCAGCCTTCCTTTTGTGATTGTTCGAAGCTTAATGTCAGTTACGGAAATTGAGTAATGAATGATATTCGAAGATCATCTCAGTTTTATAGAGCGTTTTCTATAATGTTTATCTTTAAAATTTCTGATTCGGCGATGGTGTTCATTCTGGTTTGCGGAATATCTTGTCCGGAGTCTAGTGGACTCAGGTGTTTCAATAACTTTCAGATATCTTGACGACAACTTTTTATTATTTCCTAAACCTTCTTATGCGTTTCGACATTCCGTCATGATCAAAGGCAATGTTGTATCAGTAATATATACTTGTTCAATAGATACACTTATATCTCGTCAACATTCTTAATCACGGGGCTAGAACGTTGACGATATACAACATATCTACTGAACAATTTTGTATGATTGACATAACATTTCCGTTGATAATGACGGAATGTCGAAACGCATCAGGAGGTTTAAGAAATAATAAAAAGGTTGGTCGAGACATCTGAAAGTTACTGGAGTTCATCTAAATGGACGCTTCGTCTTATAGCATTGTTATGCAAATTTCAGAACTCAGTTATGCCTCCATGACTAAAAGGGAGCTCCACCGCTTTTTCAAGTGGCTGTTAGGCCTTTGACTATCGGGACATTACATATGACGATGTACTGGTTGGAAGGCGGGAGCTATACTTTGCAGTACTTCATACATTATCCGGTTTGTTTGCTATTCTAAGGTATTGTGGTGACTATCTATTTATGTTGCTGTTGTATGTATTTGTTGTCAGTTTTAGTAACTTTCAATAAAATGTTATCACGAATGGGGTGACATTAAAACAGAGCGAGACTTCAACCCAAAGCTCATCTGCCGTAGACAACACATTTCTGATTGTTTAGTTCTCAGCATATTCGCCACAATAATTTCTTTTGCGGTATTCAGTAATAATATTTGATCTGTCCTACAACAATAAATATCAGATGTAACTATGAATAATGTAGCTATATTTTGTAACCGAAACTAAACCTACAATTATGCAAGGCGAAGAGACATTAAAAGCTGAAAAACAGTTACGAATACAGAAACATCAGCAACTGTTTAAGAAGAACGTAAATAAGAAACGAAAGAATTACTGTGGAATTGCTAAGTCGCCGTCCATTTAGTGTGTGTACTTCTGAATGAATTGTCTGAATTCTCCTCAAGCTGAGGTAGCAAAATTCGAAAGAAAAACTTGTGAATAGCGGGCTTCAATATAGTCTTCCTACTATAACTTTCATATAGCTTTCATAAACCAGTTGAAGCGAATTACGGGACGGTCCCTTTGGTACGAAAAATGCCGATTACTTCCCTTCACGTTGTCAACGAATAAGGTCTCGCAATGTTAAGAATATTGACTCGTACTCAACAGCATGCCGGCTCAAATCCCTGGATAAGGTTTTCCGTCATTTCCTTAAATTGCTTGAGGTAACTCCCGGGATGGTTCTTTCCAAAGGGCACGGTCAATTTCGTTCTTCGTTCCTCTCAAATTTGAACTTCTGTCCGGTCTATAATGATCTAGTTGTCGACAGACAATAAATCATAATCTTCCTTCCCCTTACGTTGTCAATGTATGCTATCACTCTGTCGCTAATATCTTGTCTATAGTTAAGATTCTTCGTTTCTTTTCTCAAGGATAAGTCATGACTCGTGAACTTACCTCGCTGCTAAATTGCACGAAGGGGACATTTTTCCACTCAATTATTAAATTTATAAAATTCTCACAATTTTTCACATTGTGAGAGAAGAATTGGCCAGTACAGTCATCAATGCGCCTCCAGGCTTAAAATTATGACGTTTCATTAACACAAATGACGTGGATTTTTTACTTGTTATTTACAACAAGTTTCTTGAAGTTATAGGTAAACAGTGGAGAATGGCTGTGTAAACCGAAATTCGTTATATATTTGCCGTGAGATATTAGTAAATATCGTTACCGTAGCGGAAAAACTTCAGCTTGGTTTTACAAATTTATGGCTATGATTTTCACTATGAAGAAGGTCGTTTCCAAGTGTTCCGTACAGGTGATGTGTAGAAGAGTTACTCCTTCGTGATGTGAAATGTATAAAATGTGGCAGGACACTGCAACTGCTTCATTTTTGTACGGGTGCGGTTAATCATATTTGTTGCAGACTCCATCCTACAATTTTTGAAATATTGTAACTAGGTTTTCCATTATACATTAGGCGTATCTAAAACGTTCGCCAAGTTCATGCATCGCTTTATTTCAGCTGCACTCTCCTATTACCCAGGTTAAGTTGGTTTAAATCTAAGTTGTCCTTCTTTGCATACCCTCGATGAACTCAGTTAATGTAATCACATACAGACCCTACACACCCGAGCAGTATTCTAGAACAGGTCGAACAATTAACTGTTGCATGACTACTATCCTGATGGAAGGATTCTTTTTACGCCTCTTTGATAGTAACGAGTAGTATGTCAGTTTCGCTGTTTAACTATCCAGTTAGCTCTTTGTTTGGTTTCGTGAGTCTAAGCGGACTAGGTCCCTGGACTTTCGACCACAGGAAAATGTGAGTTGACCTATAGGAATCTAACGTTTTGTTTACAAAGAAATACATTATTTTATTTACAAAAAGAAAAAAAGTGTACGATGTCACATGTCTGTCAAGTCGCATACATTTTGGAGTTTGACTCGTTAAGAGTTTTATTTCCTATGTATTTTTATCGTTAGTCTCTTTTACTGTGAGATAATTTCCTTTTACTTACGGTGTCTAGCATTTCTCATTTATTAAACCGTGTCATTTAGAAACTGCAGTGGGCCAAGTATACTTTAGGAGTAATCAATAAAAAAAACCCTAAACATATGATTTAAGGAGCAGTTTTAAGTAAAAACGTGCCAGATTACATTACACTAATATTTTATATGTACAAATAAAACGTCGTATTAATCAGACTGAAAGAGAAAATGAGGGCGTATTTAAGGTTCAAATAAAAGACAGGACACATAGGAGACAAATTAAGAATGATGTTACTAGTTAAGGATTAAGAATATTTTTAACTGTCAATTTACTTTCTTCAGGTGGAGAATTGGGAAGCCGTAAAGGCACTCAAGTAATTACAGAACAGAAATAATCTCTGTGTATGGAGAATGCGTTAACCGTAGAAGCATACACATTAATTAGGAATGGTTAATTGCTAATTTCAAAGAGCATTAATCATCCTGTGTAGGGAGTAGGTTTACGAGGAATGGTGCCTGCAAAGGGTCACTGTTAGTATTGTACTTATACATTTAAAACCAACAGTAAACGGGGGAAAACATCACAATAAGAATCTTCTTGAAACACCGAATAGGAAATACCAGGTAACATCTAGACACACTGATTCGCATTGAGTTTATTTTGTTCACTATTGTACGAGCATCTTTCCGACGTACGTCGAACGAAAACACTGTAGAACGGACAACCAGCAGTGCTAACGACTACATGACTTCTTTTAGTTTTCTTAATCACAAACATATTTATATAGTATCTTATGAAACACTACAATAATTCTCATTTCTTTCGCTATAAACACAAATATATATACATTCTACACATTCACATTAGGGGCATGAAATTTAACGGCGTTTAAATTTTGTAACCTGGTTTACTGACTCAATTCTGTCGTGATTTTCTTAAAGAATTTGCCAGCGTCAATAACATCAACAAAACGATTTGAGTCTAAACTAAGATGAGAGTGTTTTCGTTGTGACTTTGATGTTGCGTTATAGTAGCTGGTGAGCATAATGTGTCAGGAACAGGGACCATGCCGTGCTGGAGAAATGCTCTCGACTCCTTCTACAAAAATGTCATTCTCTAGCTCTTCAGTGACACACACCAAGTATTTAACCAACTGTCACCAACTGCACAACAGTAGTTTTGCTGACATCAGTATCTGGGTTTCTGGGTTAGTAACTTCGCAAAGTTTGACATCCACATACTCTTGGCCAAAAAAAAAAAGAAAAAAGTCCGCAGCTCGTGGTCGTGCGGTAGCGTTCTCGCTTCCCACGCCCGGGTTCCCGGGTTCGATTCCCGGCGGGGTCAGGGATTTTCTCTGTCTCGTGATGACTGGGTGTTGTGTGCTGTCCTTAGGTTAGTTAGGTTTAAGTAGTTCTAAGTTCTAGGGGACTGATGACCATAGATGTTAAGTCCCATAGTGCTCAGAGCCATTTGAACCATAAAAAAAAAGAAACTGCGATTCCTTGTTTTACGTGCAGGTACTTCATATATGTGGACGACGATAGTGAAAGATCTCTGTTCTCTATCTATAACACCAAGAGAATCTGCCCCGATGGTCAAAGCGATAAGGTTTCCATATTTTGAAAGAGAACTTATCTAGATTTCAGGAACAAAGCATAGCTCATATCAGGTATTTTTATTCTAATGGCCAACTTTGACCGAATCAGCTGTGATGAATCGCACCGGCTGATACTAGTTAAAGCTACCATCTTCTCTTTACTTTGCGTTTGAGGTTAACCTCTTTAAGCTGAAACCAGTCATTACAACTACAAATATGTGTTTTATATTGTACTTCGTATTAATTATGATACAACATTACATTTTTCTCGTAGCCAAGCAATACCACCATTCAGTGTTTCTTACAGCCGCTGTTCTTTTTATTCAAGTAAAAGGTTCCCGTCGTTTAAAATCCCTGTTAACTTCCTGAAGTAGCTTCTCTCTGTTTTTGTCTGTCTTCACATCTAGTGCTGATGTACGTGTCAGGTGCTACCATTACTTTCTTTGATCCGCAAGCTCCGGCCTCTATGGCCCAGCGATTCTAGGCGCTTCAGTCCGGAAACGCACTGCTGTTACGGTCGCAGGTTCGAATTCTGCCTCGGGCATTGATGTGTGTAATGTCCTTAGGTTAGTTAGGTTCAAGTAGTTCTAAGTCAAGGGGACTCATTAGCTCAGATGTTAAGTCCCATAGCGTTTAGAGCCATTTGAACCATTTGATGGCTCTGAACACTATGGGACTTAACTGCTGTGGTCATCAGTCCCCCAGAACTACTTAAACCTATCTAACCTAAGGACATAACACACATCCATGCCCGAGGCAGGATTCGAACCTGCGACCGTAGTGGTCGCGCGGTTCCAGACTGTAGCGCCCAGAACCATTTAATCCGCAAGATTCTCATTCTCCAGTCGGTCATACCACCGCCACCTTCCACGACGACTTCATGATCCGTGTTTATCGAATATCCCTCCCACTTTTAAGAGACGGGGGAGGTACATCTGACGGTGCCTTTCCTCCAACTCTCACAAACTGTCGTCTTCGGATTTCTCTCCGTCACTCTCACTACTGCTGTTTTGTCATCGTATGACACACGGAGAGTTCCGTGAGTATACAGTAAAATATCCTAGCTAAGGACTACCAATAACTCCATTCATGACACATACTTAAAATATTTTAATTATTTCCTCGAGTTATCGGTTTCGAACATTTTGTTTCACCAGAGACAGTTGTATTGTTTGTGCAGAACGATCTAATGATGCACTGTTGAGTGTTTGCAATGTCACAACGTTAATTAAAATGGTTACATTTTCTCGGTAATGCGGATATTAACGTTTATGCAGTTAGTGCTGCAGTGTGTGCCTTTATCAGTACAATCGTGAATGTAGCGAGTACTTATTTATGGAGGCTATGCTAAAGCGATGTACTGCGCACCAATGTAAACAAGCACAGTGGAAGATTAAAAGTATGAGCCGGGTCGGGACTCGAACCCGTAACCGTGCCTTACCGACTGAGCTACTGAGACACGACATTCGATCCTCTCCTCATCTTGCTGCTCTGATTCTACCAGTATCTCTTTACTGATTTCCGAACAGCACAAAATCTCTCCTACACACGTTGCAGGACTAACGCTTCCGGAAGAAAACATTACAGAAATGAATTACTTAGACACGGCCTAGAGGATTGTTTCCAGAGACAATTTTTCATTCTGCAACAGAGTTTGCGCATATTTTAAACCTTTCGGTAGATGAAACTGTGTGCCGGACCGGCACTCCAACTTGGAACCTTGCCTTACTTAGGCTATCTAAGCTATTTCCATTCTTACAAGAGCGCTGTTGCAACAAAGTGTACACGAGAACTTGTGTCACGTTTGGATAGTAGGAAACAAATTCTGATAGAAGTTCAGCTGTGAGGACGTGCTTCGAGAACTGCCAACGAGTGATTCCGGGTTCGAATTCCGGTCTGGACTACAATTTTAATCTCCCAGACAGTTTCAAAACAGTACACAATCCGCTACACAGTGAAAGACACATACACGTCCCAAATTTAAGGAGGAGTTCTTTTCAAATGATGCAGTTCTTCGAATTCCAGTATCTTGCTTGTAATTCTAAAGCGTTGTTCGAAGCACTGATGTATATAATAATTATTATTATTATATTTATGGAGTCTTCCGTCGCTACTCGGTAGAACAACTTCACATTTAAGCTGAAAAGAAATAAACTGCGTTTTGGTACTACTGATTTATTTCTGCTTCTTAGACAATCGTCAGGAAACAAATGACTGTCGTCCACAGGAGGTATTACTTTGTAGGAAACCAAACGTGAGAAACAAACATACCTTCAACACACACGGAATTTTTAGTCTTGACATTAGGTGGCAAATAACCAATTGTGTCATGCGCCACTCATGTTACATTACAATTTGAAAGAAGGATAGTATGAAATACATTACGTAACGAAGACACACCGTACTAAAATATACTGGTTGTATGAATGTTATTCTAAACACTGCAAGGAAACCAAAGTAAGATATAATGACAATTATACTGTGGTAAAAGTTAGTGGAGATGAATGAGATCATTGGGACTGAGATCAGGAAGTATTTAGCTAGCTGATAAAATCATGTGAGATATAAGACTGGGGACGTGCCTACCTGGTAATGATCATTTAGAACCAATGGAGGTTTTGTGCTAGATGCTTATCATCACCAAGTGCTACTAATAGGCAAAGTGTTTTGCTTTCGTTGGCTATATGCAGTACTTCTGTGATGACTTTGTATCTCTGGTCTTCCTTCATCACATGCTCAGTAAAAGTGGAGTCTGCATTGTATAATCTCCAGCTACGTTAAATTATTGTATTAAATTATTTAATGAGTTTTATCGGTCTTATTACTAAACCGTAGGCATCTATGGTCCGTATAACGTAGGGTGATGTCAGATTGTATTGGTTGGTGAGAGGAGGGGGAATTAAAACGATAAACTGTATCCTTGAGATGTGCCATAGGTTACTCGAACGGTGTTAAGTTCAACCGTCACTAATAACGTAGATTTCCAAATCCACGATTATCGTGGATATATGAGAGGATTTCAAAAATCGCGTTGCCACATTATAACTGCAGTCCTAGTAACTTTTCACGACGGTGCACTGCAGTTTAAGGTACAAAGATAAATAACGTTATTTTTCAACATGTCTCTGTAAACCATGGTGGGAGCTTTCTGCCAGTCTTTCAGTTCCTCGACGATAGAAAGCCGCTCCTTTATCACGGAGTCATTCCACAACTACTCTGTAAGCGTCCTCATCTTTGCCAAGTCTCATACTCCACCGGCTTTCTTTCAGCTTGCCGAAAAGATGGAAATCGCTTTGTGTAGTATCAGGACTTCTCGATCAGCGCCACCTACGTCTGTACGGCCTCGATAAAATTGTTGGTACCATTTTGCTACGGCTGGACGTGACAGTACGTTTGGTCTACATAGCGCTAGAACTTCGCGGTGAATCTTTGTGTAATTTAGATGATTTGTCCACAAGAATCGCACTGCCCCGCATACTTCAGCTTTGGAGTACGTATCCAGTTGCAGCGCCTTTTGAGTCGCACCTTTGTAGTGCACCTGTCATCCGTACCGTGCCAGAATAGTGTTTGCAGGAAACCCAGAATATGTACTCTCTTCTGACAAAGCGCCAATGTAGTTGCAAAATGACTTTGCGTGAGACGACAAGCATAACTTACTTTCCGAAGTCCCTACGTAATTATCTTGTAGTCGTTCGCTCTCTGGGGTTGCAGGTCCTCGGCTACACATATCGTTTGATGTGTCCCTCAACTTTGCTAATAATAAAACTTTAAAGTAATGTGTGTTTAGAATTGTTTAGCACAAAAATATTTACGCGAGTACAATGCACTGAAATATCTCGCTACTTCAGTGTTGCCGCCTTCACTCTAGGAAAAAATAATACAAAGCAGTACTGGAAGCATAGGCACATCTACTGGATAACTTTCAAACCGACAGATTGCTACACTCGTCGATATCGTGTCAAGACTCTCACCCTTATGGACCAAGTGCCCCCCCCCCCCCTGGCTTCAGCTGAAGCTACTGTTTTTATTCCAGTAGGTTGTGACGTCATTTCCTTGGCATTTAATAAACCATACACAGAATTTCGAAGAATATCATTATCAGATTAAGATTAATAATATTATTAGCAATACTGATAGCCAGTTATACAGTTAATTTAGTGTATCCAAATGACATTGAGAGTCTTTCAGAAATCTCCGGTCTTTCCATACGCAAATCGTGTTTATAATGTATAGCTTAACCAAGTTGAAAGCGGGTGAAAGAGCTAAAATAACTCAGAAACTACTATCACTATAGATACTATAGATAGAATATAAAAATCAAACAGAATGTTGTCGTGATATATATCAACCGACTCCGCTCGATCAAAGTATTACGAGCTTATAGAGGTATCATTATTTTAATTAACTAACGGTGGTTAAATATCGTCTATTAGTAAAAGTAGTTATCAGAATCGAGGGACTTTGACCTCTTGCCTAGACTGAAAAACATCATTTGCTTTAAAACGCTTTACTAAATAAGTATAAAAATTAAGTTAGCAGTGTTCTCATGTCAGGTATTGTGGGATTAGTTAGTGGAAAATATTCTCCCCCCCCCCCCCCCCCTTCCACGCAAAAAACTTATGTCGCAGTCAATAACAAATGGTTTCTACTTCCAATACATGTTAGTAAAGCTAGAGATAATTTTTTGAAGAGAAGTAAAATACCAAAAGTTGAACCACACGGAGAAACGTGATCAAGTAAACACAAGTGAAAGATCGATGTGGAGAGGGACGGGTATTTTTAAAAAAAATAGGTAGCCGAAAGTGTCTGTTATGTTACGTCAGAACGCACTTTTCTTACATAGAATTTAGGTTATGATTAACGAAAAAGTCGATTTGAAATAGATTGAGTGGACGCACTCGATCACGGATTTGTGAATGGAGTGGCGAGTTGAATAGAATTATATCATAACCGAAACCCCGGATCCGCTCCAGTTTCCAGAGTTTGGCTCTCATTCCTCGTTGTGGAGAGGGATTGTGTGTTACGCGCCTTCGTCGTGAGTCACTCGTAACTCAATCTGCCACAGTGTTTCATTCAGTGGATAAAGGGCGGGATATGGAGACTTTTTACTGTGTAGTTGCAGCTGACTGATAACGCTGAGTATACACTTCCACTTTGTATCATGTAAACCGTGAAATACGTACTTCTCAAATTTTCGTATGACTGTTTTTCAAGTGACGTATCTTCGAACTGAAATTTCTCGGAAGTAATGCTGAAGCTATTAACTAAGAACATATGACAACAAACTGTTGTTATCATCGTATTTATGAATACCTCGGTCTTTGCGTTCTAGAATTATTTCGAATTTAAGATCGGAAAAGAAAGGAACTGAGTAAGGTATTAAGAACAAGGAAGAATGGTAAGTCACCTGGACCTAGCAATATCAATCTGCAGCTCTTAGAATATGGTTACAAAATTGTGAAACTAATAATACGGTTATTCAGTAAAATGTTACATGAAGATTCAATACCCAAGGAAATGAAGCTGGGCTATATTAATACTATATTTAAGAAAGGCGATCGCAAAAGCTGCTCGAACTAGTGAGGAATTAGAGTTATAAACAGATAATGATAATTTTCGGGTAAGTAATTAAAAATAAGCTGGAAAGAAATAATAAAACCCAAGAAGAACAATGTTGCTTCACAGCTGGTAGGTTATGCGTAGACCATATTTTCACGTTACGACAGATCTTAGAGAAACATAGGAATACTTTTCATAGATTTAGAAAAAACATATAATACTGTCCCGAGAGAACTACTTTGGAGTGCAATACATTTGGCTAACATAAAGGATCCTTTAACTAAAATATTGCAAGAATAGATTATGTAAAGTGAAAATTGGTAGTACACTTTCACAAAAATTTAGAACAAGCAAAGGTCTGTTATAAGGCTGCCCCATGTCACCAACATTATTCTAAATCTATATAGATATCAGTCTTAAGACACGATCTCCCAAATGGAAATTAAAGATGGAGTTTATTTACATCACCTACTATTCGCCGATGATCAAGTAGTTACAGCACAAGACGAGAAGGATGCAAATTATATGTGTAACCAGTTAGCAATGGAATACACAAACTGGGGACTGAAGATTAATTACCAGAAAGCAGAATACCTCACTAATGATCCACATGACTTATACATAGAGGGAAAGAAAATTAAGGTGTTGTTTAGGATCCATTTAGAAATGCAGGGAAAATCAGAGGTATAAATTAATAAAAGAAGTAGCAGTGGAAGGAAGGTTATTCGGATGCTCAACTGAGTCTTATGGAGCAGAAATGTAATAAACCCAGCCAAAAAAATCATATGTAAGTCGACACAAGATAGCATAGTTATGTATGGAGTGGAGACTTCGACCACAAATCTGAAACACCGAAACAAAACTGCAAGCAGTAGAAATGGACTTCTGGAGAGGATCAGCAAGAATTTCAAGAAAAGAGAAAGTAAGAAAATAATAAAGAGAATGGAAATAAGAGAACGAACACATAACGTGATGGATAGAAAGAAGTTACAATGGTACGGGCATTAAGAAGAAAGGAGGAAGCCAGAATTCCGAAACTGATCCTGAAATGAGAACCAGAGGAAAAGAAGAGAGGAGGACGACCTATGACCACCTGGCTCCAAAAATGTACGATTAACAGTGAGAAGAGTTGACGCAGAGGAAGAATATATACAAGATCGAGGAACATCCTGATGAGATAAATTAAGATCGTATGTAAAAGGCGTAACAATTTCCGGGTATTTATTATGTTGTAGAAAAACCTTTATGTAGAGGAAATCTCAATCAATAAAATAATGAAACGAACTGCGTTTGCATGTACTAGGCCATCATCAGGAGCCATTTGACTAACTTCCAAAAGCGACATTAGTGTGTAGGACACTAAACAATACTGTCAACACGCACGGAATCTGTTGTGAGGGAATTGCGAGGTCGACAGCTCATAAGCCGAGTCAGGCGCCACATACTTTAAACTGCTATTTACAAGATGAATAGTATCCGACACAGTACATGACGAAAACACAATAACGTCTAGCTAAGTTACATTAGTGTACTAAAGCATTTTATAAATTTTATCGTCCTTATTTGAAGATTCTAGGCATCTATGGGAAAATTGGAGCCGATGGCAAGTTATACTCGAGCGGCGGTGGGGATGCAATAACTAAGTGCGACAGAAGGGAACCCGTGCTTCCCGCTCCTGTGCTCCCTCGCTCGTCAGAGCTGACAATGTTTGTGTGGTGTGCGACATGTAGATGTAAGTGCGGCGAGCCGGCGGGCGGCTGGCGGCGCCTTTGCGGCGGCGTCCGCTCATAATTATGTGAGCGGGCTGGATGCCAGGCCACTCGGACCCGCCGCTTGACATTTTGACGGATGTCTTTCAAGAGTAAAGAATGTCTGTCATGACTGTCAGCGGCAACGGGCTAACTACAGCCCTCAAAGGCCGCCCGAGGAATTGCCGAATCTTCTGAAGTTCCGAAAATTCCACTTAACATTTCTTAATTTTAAATGTAAGACTAACGTTCGCCCCGTCGTCGTCTTCCCTTTTGTTTCCATAATATCATACTGGTCCCAAATATTGCGCGCCTTGCACATTGTTCTTCACCAAATTTATACGGAGCCATTCTGCTGCTAGATTTTTGGCATACCGCCGCAAAAAGACGCGCGCTGCCGAAACAAAAATGCTCACCCGCGTAAAAACGAGATCAGCTCGTCGAATTTTATTACTTACCGAACGCTTAGATTGCTTCCGTAACGATACTTCCTTTTTTGCCAGAGATTTGTCTAACGATTTCAAACGCACTGCCATCTTCCATTGTGGGCGTGACTTAGTCAGAAGGGGCAAAACATTCCGTCTCTCGAAATTGGCTGATACAACGTGAAAGGTTCTTCGCTTCCATTCATAACACGCTGGGCAGCTTTTAGTTCCTAGGCATTGAATTTTTGTATTTGCTTCTTGCTCTTATTCGATATCGTTCGTATTCTGTTTTTGCAAGTAAGGAACTTATTCCTCATTGCTAATACAATGAAGCTAGATATTTCTGTATTCTCCAGAAGAATCCTCGACAGTGCATACATCGAGTGTAATGTATAAAACAATCTTATCCATTGCTGAAGAAAGAATTAATTCAGTGCACATTAACTCGGTGATCTACATTCTCTATATCATGGCTGGTATATATCCGACTACATATCTAAGATCTCATATTATCCTTTCCCAGGCCTCACGCACTTTCCTTTGGTTCATGGGATTTTCACCTGTGGATTCTTTTGCGTATGTGAACAAAGTGAATGTGCACCGAGCTTCAGCCTCCACAACAAACCGGTGTCTGGCTGACCCATTGCCAGATCGACACGGAACATACTACACGCATTATGACAAAGATAAGTGAAGTTGTGGTGTGCCAGTTGCCCACATTAACCTCGCGTAACGGTAGTACATGTAACGAGGAATATCAGATATAGAGCTTCTGCATGTCCACTGAAACTAAACTGATTCTTATACGATGCACGCACAACAGCAATGAAATGTTTGAATATTAGAAGTAACACTTCAGATAATATTATATGTACAGTAATCTCATCTTTATGAAGATTGTAGAATTTTTGCTGTCTTTTCATCTCCATCAGCATCAATACTCCGCACGACACTTTACGGTGCGTTTAGAAACGCCTCTGCCTCTGTCATTTCCGCACTTTCCTAGTCCATTTCAGAAAGAACGATTCATGCATGGTACGTAGGATTTGTTTGCCGTCGCGGTCGCTTCTCGAGATGCATGTTGGAGGAAGCAGTAAATTGCTTTATATAAATTTAATGATTAAACCTCTCCATGACATGCATTACGTCTCTTGTAGCTTGTACCGTTTATATGCGTATCAAAGTGATACTGTTGCATTTATAGGGTACTTGTCCGAAATACGTAAATTATGTCAAGAGGCTGATTTGTTTCTTTCCAAGATTAGTAATTATACGAAGAGTAAAAGAAGCTACACTTAAGTGTTCGAGCTCAGTAACATGCTTCTTCCAGTTTAAGTTTTCATCATGTACACTCAAAAATTTGGAACACTCTACCCTGTTTACTGACGCCTACTCATGTGCTAAACATATTTTTGGTATCACACTATTTGTTGTACAGAACTGAATATCGTGTGTTTTTTACAACGTTTAAGGAGAGTCCATTTTCTTAGAAACACTTTAAAATTAATCGGAAAATTTGATTTACCATATCTTCTGCGGCTTTCCCTGTAATCGGATTTATTATGACAACAGCATCTTCTGCAGAAAGTACCAACTGTGCTTCTTGAATGTTAAATGGAAGGTCATTCACATATATAAGGAATATTAATGGACACAAAGTTGAACCCCTTTATGATATCTACTCAGTAACTAAAGTTTTCTACTTTTACGACAGTGTTTCAATTATTTAGCACAAACTTTTTCACTTTGTTTTTCAAGTATGATTAAAGTTAGCTGTGCTAAAGCCATCCATTCCATAAAACCCGAGTTTTTCTAAGAGAGACAAATGATTCACTCTATCAAATGGCATGGAAAGATCACAAAAAATACCGACTAGCAATATTTTATTATTTAAGGCTTGTACTGTTTGATGAGTGAATGTAGAAATAGTATTCCCTGCCGAGCAACTCTTCTGGAATACAAACTGTGATACGCTAAGTAATTTTTTTCCACTTAAGGGCGAGACTGCTCTTGACTATATTACTTTTTCGAATATTTTGGAAGAAGACGTTGTCAAGGAACTGAATGATAATTGCTTAAGTCTGCTTTGTCATCTTTCTTAAGAAGAGGTTTAACAATTACATATTTTAACTTGTGCGGAAAATTTCCCTGCTCCAGTGATGCGCTGCGTATATCACTAACGACATTACTTATTACGTTGGGACAGCTTTTCAGAACTCTGTCTGAAATTCCATTAGCACCACATGAGCTATAATTTCAGTGAAGGATTTTGATGCCATTTTTAATTGCTTAAAGTTTTGTGAAATGACATTCATAATATATTCTCTTGTTTGTTCAACTGAGCTATGAAATTCTATTCATACTCCTGCATTTAGTAAGTGACTGTTAAAAGCACTTCCAACTCTTCGCTGACCAGCTCTCGTGCGATACTTCGTTAGCTCGTGTTACTAAAAGTAATCGCATGAACGGACTCCAAATCGAAAACTAAACTCCTATATCTACAATTACATATATGTTCTGTAACACACTCTAAAGTATATTAGAGAGAATGTATTTGATTGTAATGTAGGTTTGAGTTTCTTCACGTTCCATTCACAGTTACAAAAGTGGGAAGAATGAGTGAACTGTTGTTTTGTATCTGTTTCATCAAATTGCTCAAATAGTCATTTTCTAGTATTTTCCACGCTCCATTGCGTATTTAAAATAAGACTGTAGTGTTATAATATTTTAAAACTAGCCAGTTATTCGATAAACAATGCGTATAAATGTAAGAAATGCGTTATATCTGCCTCCATATATAATTTCATGTCAATTCTGAAAATGTGCGGGGTAGTTTCAGTAAAAGCGTTTATTTGATGCAGATTACATCTTGGTATTCGTCACTTGGATCTCTGTAAGCTATGTCTCAGCCTCTACTTGTATATTTAAGTTTTTAATATATACGATACCAGATGGTGACGCAGTGGCTGCAAACAACGACAGTGCATTGGTTGACTCATTTAAATGTCGATTTATTAATTGTGCAATCAGTGACATATATTTATGAAAAATTAAAAGTGTGATAACATTGTAACGTAACGCTTTTCGAATATCTTCTCCTCACTTGAAACGTACTGCACATGCAACTTTTACATTTGTTCTTCAACTTGAGCCTGAAGGACGTAAGGTACCTTCACAGCAATGCGCTGCTCAGGGAGGAGATGATAGAAATGTGATAGTTCTGTATGCCGTAACACTCAGGATGAATGTATGCCGAAAGTACTGTGTGTTATTCCAGCGTCACGTTGGTTAGATTTTTTGCATTTAGTGTTACTCTTTCCCGTAAGTCATTCAAACAAACCATTCCATACACACGCTCGATTTCAGCTTCTTATCCATCACGGTATGGTACCGAAGTTTCACTGTATCATACCGATGAATCGTAGCGTGCCATGTGTCTACTGGGCCTTTTCGTTTGTTCCAAAACTTGAATGCCCACATTAGCGGCGTGTGACCATGAGATCACATTAACGGCTCGCAATGTCAGTCAACACACAGTGCGACATTTATACCTCGGCTTAACCAATTGCGTGCTATATGCGTAACTTCATTCTCCTGATATTATACGCCAAAGTCATTCACTCGGGTATGATATATAACATTTTTATGGGGACATGATTATAAATTTATTGAAGACAGTATCTCGACCTTCTAAATGATTACACAATGTGAAACTAACGTAAGAAACCGTCGTTCCCCAACGATTTGATTGATAATAAAGTGCGGCGCGTAGCTCGCTAGCTTTTACGTACGTAATATAGGGAGCGGATCACAATCAGTCAGACTAACAAACGCTGATGAAGTACGTCGGACAGCCTGAAAGTAATTTTAAGTGAGTTCTTACACACCTATAGGAGATTTTAAAATGGTTCTACATCTCCGACTCAGAAACACTACACAGAAACAATTGAAGCATGTGAACACAACCAAATACTATAACGTTACACAGCAAATAGGAAAAATGTCTTACCCTCTTATCTTAGGAAAAATGATGATGTGATCACAGGAACTGCGCCCTGCTACTGAAATACACGGTGTTTTAGAAAGATTCATGGTATCCCAAAAGACTATATCTGCTACATGAGCGAAGCTAGGAACTTCGAGTGAATTTTAACTCACTCTGCGAAACAAAAAGTCTATGCTCGTTCCAAATGTAAATTTCTAGTTTGTATAGTCTCCCTGATGCAACTAGCTTGGTCACTCTTTCATTATGCAATGAGATAGCGATAACACAGTAAGAAATGGTGTTTTGTGTTCTCCGTTTCAGCAGCTGCAATGGTGTTAGAACTGTGTGGTGACGTTGTCTCAACGATGGACTGGCCGTAAGAGATTTACGAATCTCGCGTTGCACCGTTAACCTCGATGGTTCCTTGATCTTATGGTATGTATTTGTTTGTGAAATACATCTGGTATGTGGCTCACCTGCCAAACTGCGAGGCCGCACAGACACACCAGTGAGTGGTGTAACTGTACACATGCTCACAAAAGTATGGATGTATGTTGTGAACCCATGGAGGTCATACAGGTCATTTGTGTATGCTAAATGAAAATTTTGGTCCGAAACGTAACGAAACAGATACTCCAAATTTGTATGCGCGTTCTTGTGAAATATATACTCTTGTACAAATTTCTATCATCGTTCATATAGAAGATACGTTCTTATGAAATCGGATGAATGACTTCAAACCACCCTATATTGGTACTGTTATATATGCGACAGCTGTTACCCTCATGTACCCACTTCGAAATCCGAAAGAGCATTGATTAACAGGAAAACAGCGTTTACTCGGTTCTCTGTGTCCCTTTTAGAGATTAACTGTAGGATTATTACAGAATTAATAAGTTACGAGGAGGCGACATTCTCCACTTTCCTTATGAACATTGCGTGACTAAATGTCGTTTATCATGCACCGACAATTTTTGCGAATTGCAAGCTTCTGGACAGCATTCATCGGCAGCCATTCCTATTCGGATCACACTATACTAATCGCGACATGATAATAAGTAATGCCTCTTAGGTCACATCTAACAGTACTGACAATCACATATTTGTTTCCGTGCTCTAGCAAATTATTTCCTCTTAAATAAATGTTTGCTAATAAATTCCGCGTATGATCGGATCTTATTCCACTGTTCAGGTACCAAATTAAAGAAGCCATTTTATTTGAGGAAGGTTACATAGTAAGAGGTGGGTTCCATGTGACGGACTCTGGCTCGATGAAAAAAAAATGTGTCGTGACTATCTAATCGTGTTATAAGATCCGATGGCACAGTTAGTTTATCCGATTGGGTCTTCCACTGTTCAACTCAGCATAACCACATAACCTGTTCATAAACAAGACTCCCGAATCGCAAGGTAATTCACATGAAAGTGAAATAATAATGTTTGAAGGAAAAATTGTTCAGTGTCTTCATCACATACTGATTACAGTCAAACGAAGTACTCATTTGTCTTTGATATTTCGTTCCCTGTGTTAGCAGTTTTTAATATACAATGATGAATTGTGCTTACGCTTCTGAAAACATTACACTACACAAAGAATTTCTCCGTGCTTCGCTCTTATTAAACTATTTTCCGCCATGCTTCATAGAGTATGCTGAAACCGAAATACTGCAAAAAATCAATTATCGTAGGCTCGCTCTTTCCGTAAGCACTAGTTCCTGGGAAATAAGCCTAAATTCTCGAACTTTGTTTGTTAATTAATCCGTTACACTGTATTCGCAGTTATTATCACATAAAATTGAGTCGAGAAAAAAAAATCCCTTTGAAACAGCCTTTGAAGAGATATAGAAAATCTGAAGATCCTTCTCTAAAAATGTGACACTTACTAGTAATTAACTGTTTAGAAAGTATTCGTTTCTAAGTTATCATTGATGTGGTATCGAGAAGAAAATATTTTCTGAGAATAAATTGAAGGAATACCCATACAATGACGAAATGGATAAATTCGTGATCGGCACAAATTTTATACTACTTATTTGAATAATCAGCTTACAGTTCACAAATTCCTAGTGGTGTCAACAAATCATTGGTGATATTCTGAACTAATAAAAAGAAAACGGAAGCAAAATCTAATACAGTGGGATCATGCCTATTTACAAACAGAGGATACATTAGTCGAAGCTACAGCAGTGTAGCAAAGCAGCATGCTAAAATGTTTACTACTTATAGAACTTTTAGCAGACATATATAAGAAGCATCCAGAAAGCCGCGAGCGTTACTACACCTCTTCCGATATTTGTGATGGCCTGCCGGCTCCAGATCGAATTCGCCCCGCTGATTTACGGCGAGGGGCGGTGTGCCAACCAGCCTGAATGTGGTTTTAAGGTGAGCTCTCACAGCCTACTACGTGAAAACCGGGCTGCTATCTGCGTCCCGACTCAGTTCCACTAGACGCAAACAGGCGGGTACAAGAAATACTTCTCGTGGGAAGGGGGGGGGGGAAAGAGGGGGGGAGGGGGGTGCACACGAATAGCACTAACATTGCCAAATCCAGATCAGCACGACGAACACGTGTAGATACAGGATAAGGCCGGAAAAAAGGAGTTGGAGAATACATGCATATATGAAGACTTACGGACCTAGTAGCAGGGTGCACCTTCCTTGAGCGATAATTTTTTCATTGTCTCAGGCGTGAAACTCGTTGTGCTGAAAGCGATTTATTTTAGTGCTGATGGTAAGGGTGTTTAGGAGTTCCTTGATGGTACCGGTAATATTCTGGCAACAAAATATTGGGATTACCTTACCACTTTTGTTTTTTGTAATCGCAAGTCTTACTTCGTAATGAACTAAATTTATTAATAATAAAAAAGATGCCAGAAAACAACTGGAACATCCTGCGACTATAGCGTAATGACTTAAACAAGGTTTGAAATTCGAAGATATTTTGTCTGTTACTATACAGTGTTACTAAGAGTTTAGTGTTTGCGGAAATTCGTTATTCACTCGAATTTTGTGATACGTACCTCTTAGCGATGTTTTCTAGTATCTGTAACGAAGACGTGATGCAGGTAAAAACAGAAAGGTTCAAATGGCTCTGAGCACTATGGGACTTAACATCTGTGGTCATCAGTCCCCTAGAACTTAGAACTACTTAAACCTAACTAACCTAAGGACATCACACACATCCATGCCCGAGGCGGGATTCGAACCTGCGACCGTAGCAGTCTTGCGGTTCCGGACTAAGCGCCTAGAACCGCTAGACCACCGCGGCCGGCAAAACAGAAAGGGAAAGGCTTACTGTCACTTCAGTTGTACAGCACTTCCCGTTCGCGTTTAACCAAAAATGAAGAATCGTTGCGCCGTTCAGTCTATGACCTGGAACATGCCACGGCGATGCGTGTAAGTTTCTAGCGACCATTTCCGACATAGCACAGGTAGCACTAAGTATCTGCGACAAACGGCTTTTCTGACGTAGCGGTAACAGATTATATACACAAATCTTCCTCGTGAATAAGTTACCTATTAGTGGAAACCGTATCAAAATCCCTACGATAGTTCCTGAGATTAGCTTTCACATAAAGAAATACACAGCGGGTGAGTCTATAATATGCAGTGACACTGCATAACCTATATGCTTTGAAACAGTTGTAGTTCAAGAAATAAAGTGGATAATTGGAATGACCTGCTTCAGTGATTTTCCTTAATGAAAATGTGTGAAACGTATTATTTATTATATATTGAATCATTGTGGCAGCATCTGAGAATTTAGGAAGAGAAGGATACGAAATTTGATGTTTGGTAACTTCTGCAGCTAAGCGACTAATTTGGGACAAACGTATTTCAATAATGAGTACAGAAACTGGTATAAATAACTGTTTTTTAAGCTTTTTGTTTACCAATTGAGAGCACTGTGTTGGTTCGTTGTAGGTTCGCTTTGCATGACCGCCAAAAGTACGATGGGACCACCCGCCAAGTGCTAAAATATACAGCAGTTCCTTTAACCAAGGTTTAGCGTGGATTACAAATTCATTTAAGAACGTAATCCATTAGCTACATTGTTTTATTTTGGGAATAATTAGATGAATGACCGTAACTCTTTCTCTTTCTTTTAATCACAGTCGCTGATGATAGTGATGCTCGCAGTGTGCTAAATTCTCCATGGTGCATAAATAAATAATGTGCTAAAATGAACGCTGCCCCAAACCTGGAAGTTTTATCTTAAATTGTGGCATTGCATCAAATCGAGGAGTTCAGATGCGTATCACATTCTGCGGATCCGTTGCTCGCTCATCCTGTAACTATGCTGCGTCAAGCATGATAGGCTGTTGTTACCTGTTTTCAGGTTCACATGCCAGCCACTCAGTTGCAGTATGGATAACGACACCCCGATGAGATCTCTACTGAAAAATCAAACTAGTATAACAATGGTATGATTGTCAAACTTCCTCTACGGGTTCTTACAACAAATTGGAAACAAGTAAAATATGCGGTTTTAGAGATGCTGCATTTTGTATGAATGTATTGAGGGAAAAAAGGGAAATAAAAACCATGAAACTCTTTTTGTATTCTTGCTGAAATTAAGTGCATAATTTCAATTTATATGTAGCCGACATCATATTCGGCCTCCTGTTGCAATTGACTAAAGTAGATTAGCAATGAAAAAACCTTTTCTAGCTGCGAGCTGCTCTAATTTTATTCTACTTTTAGCATGAACGTAATCGTTAGGAAACAAACTTCCATTTCGTAACCTACGAATAACAACTGTATATCGGCTGTATAAAAAAAAAAAAAAAAAAAAAAAACGCTCTTCGGTTTCACCCACTTCCATTGTGGATGCTCCGTAGAACAGCACCAAAATAAAAAGAAAATTATGATTCAACGTGCCATAAACGACAATGTCCTTAGAGGTGGAGCGCAGGCACTGGATGGACAAGGATGGGGCCTTTTCAAAAGTACCATTCGGTAACAGACCTCAAACTAAGTAGAGAATCCGTGGAAAATCGTAAATCTGGAGGGCCGGACGTGGATTTAGACAGCTGTCCTCTCGAATGCGAGTCCAGCGTCTTACAAATGGTTCAAATGGCTCTGAGCATCATGGGACTTAACAGCTGAGGTCATCAGTCCCCTAGAACTTAGAACTACTTAAACCTAACTAACCTAAGGACATCACACACATCCATGCCCGAGGCATGATTCGAACCTGCGACCGTAGCGGTCGCGCGGTTCCAAACTCAAGCGCCTAGAACCGCCAGTGTCTTACAGGCACAGCGGTTAGGAATGTATCATGTACTTCATTCTATGATCTACCACACGACCCACCTAACTGTTTGAAAGGCTATGGTGTGTCGTGATAAAATAAATGTTCGGCCGATTGTAGTTGTTGTTGCGACGTATTTTTGTACATCGAAACGGTGTAGTGACATTTTATGGTGTATCTGTGAATTACTTGATACTGACTTATCTTAAACGTTACAGTGCTCATGTATTTTTTGTGAAATATTTATGAGAAATTTTGCTGCAAAATAGTAATTCTGTGCATGCTAAATGACAATTAAAGTAACTAAATGGCAAAGGAACTAGTGACAAAGCAATGAAATGAATTATATTCTGATTTCAGAAGCGTTACCTGCAAGTAGCACCGACTACAGACACCAGAATCCAAGGTAAGGAATCGCAGTTTTCTGTAAGGACCAACAGTGAACACCAACGACACTTAACGGGCGGGGTGCTGTAGCGATAGTACGGGATTTGCATGCGGAAGGTAGCAATTCAAAAATTCACCCGGCCTTCCAAATTTGAATATTCTGTGGTTTCGCTAAATCGCTTAAGGCAAGTACCAAGCTAGTTACTTGTAAAAAATCACTGTCGATTTCCTTCGGTATCCTTCTCCAATAGGAACTTCTGTCCCATTCGTCATAGTATCGATGTCGACGGTGTGTTATATTCTAAACTTGCTCTTCTTTCTTTTTTCCAAGGACGCTTGCCAGATAGTATTTAATCACATGATACCTGAGTTCCTCCCGGCGTAAATATTGCTAAAATAACTTATCAGAATGCAGCCGTGTGAAGTCGTCGATAACCACTGATACTTCGAAAGAGCACACCCGCCAATTTCAAGGCGTAAGTGCAGCAGACGAGCCCAGCGCAAGAGAATTTGCGAGAAACTCTCGAAGATAATACACACACACACAACATTGCGGCCTGCACTGCAGCTGTAGCAGTGCTCTGTAATACAGTTATTAAATTTAATAGATTTCAGCGGTGTTGCGTGCCGTTTGTGGCGGAATAACGACTTAATAAACTTTTGTAATCGTTCGCTCGCTGTGTTTTATAGAGTTTTCAGTGTGTTGAAGTCGTTTAGTAAATTTCGTACTTTAGTTTTCAACTGACGTTTATTATTCTTTCTAGTGAAATATTTCAGTAAAATTTTCATTTAGTGTTTTAACTTCGCTTAGTGTGTCAGTGGTCGTTTTAATTTTTTGGTTGTAGCTAATAATTTTGTGAAGTTTTGCTGGTATTGGTATCGGCCGTGTTGTTGTAGTATTAATACAAGTAGCTGCTTTCGTAGTAGGCAGAGAATTTCGAGACCATTATTGTTAGTTCTTAAATAGTTCTACTGGTGTAACTGAACTTAGGTAACGTAGGCGTATAGTTTTTTTTTTCAGTAACTGTAAAATTTAGCATGAGTGAAAAGTGTGGGCTCTGTCGTAGGTTTGTGAGTGGTGGATTACGGTGTGGGATTTGTTCAAAGTATTTTCATTGGGGGGAATGCAGTGGGGAAGGCAGTGGTCATTTATGGAGATCCTCACCTGGGAATGTAGAATCTGTAGTAGAAACAAGTTAATAGAGGATCAGGAGCGTAAGATCTGTGCCCTTCAGGTGCAATTACAATGCGCAAAGGAGGAACTAGATAGGTTGAGGAGGGTGAAGGGTGGTGGGGAATGGGAACTGGCAGTTGGCAAGAAGGTAGCTAGGAAGAGGAGGTATTCAGACAGTATTATTTTGCATACATGCAATAGATACGACCAACTGTCAGAGTTGAGTGGAGAGGAGCCTCGTGTAGCCGTAGATGTAGGTAACTTGCTGCAGTCCTCAGCAATTAGGAGGCCTAGGTTAGCTGCAAAGTCTAGCAGAAAGAAGGTTCTGCTGATAGGTAGTTCCCACGGTAGAGGTGTGGGCCAGCAGTTGCAGGAAGTGTTGGGGAGTGAGTACCAGGTCACCAGCATTGTGAAGCCTAGTGCAGGGTTGGCTCAGGTGACCGAAAGCATAGGGGAGTTATGTAATAATTTTACGAAAGAGGATGCATTTCGTGAAACTGTTTCAGCGTCATGATCGGCCTCACCTTAATGCGGCTGTTAGGTGCGTTAATGTGGGGCTGGGGAGGGCACTGATGGCGGAGGGCAGGGATCACATCTCAGTGGTGCCAGTTGGGTCTATCAGTAGATCAGATTCACTAGGCATGGTCTGCACCACAATAGGTATGGGAAGGGGAGGCTGGCTAAGCTTATAGGTGACAGTGTAGTGGGTGGTGGTGGGGGTGGGGGTGGTGGTGGTATCACTCATGGAAAAATTCCTGTAGTAGTTGGTGTTAGAGCTGCACCTTTTTTAGACTGAAGTCAGCTGATAGGTATACCTGCTTAAAGGAAGTGCTTCTAACCAAGGGCTCACCTCCAGAGGATGTAAGGTTCCAAGGAGAGAACGAATTAGCATATTTCATCAAAATATAAGAGGTATTAGAGATAAAGTTAGTGAACTGCTAATAGATGTTAACTCTGAAATTATTGGTATATCAGAGCACCACTTAAATAATTTGACAATTCAGAGGCTTCCTTTACCAGGCTACAGATTAGCTGGCTGTTTCTCAAGGAGTTCCTTGCGGGGTGGGGGAGTGGCTCTGTACGTAAAAAACAGTATTTCATTTGAGTCGATAGACGTATCACGACACTGCACAGAACAGATATTTGAAAGTTGTGCAGCATTAGTTGAATTTAGTGAAACTAATCTTCTAATTGCTGTTGTTTATAGGTCCCCTAACTCCGACTTCAGAGCATTTTTGCTTAAGCTAGAGAGGGTTCTTGATTCACTTTGTAGGAAATACCAGAAAGTAGTTATATGTGGTGACTTCAATATTAATTTTGTACATGATTGTGCAAGAAAAAGGATGTTGGTAGATCTCCTAAATTCATATGATCTGATGCAAACTGTGCTTTTTCCAACTAGGGTGCAGGGGAACAGTAGCACAGTCATAGACAATATTTTTATTCATTCTTCATTACTAGATGGACATTCTGTTAGTAAAAGGGTGAATGGCCTTTCAGATCATGATGCACAAATTTTAACACTAAAAGGTTTTTGTACTGAAACCAATGTCGTATTTAATCACAAACTACGTAGGAAAGTTAATCCAACAGCAATAGAGAGTTTTTTAAACCTTGTCAAGGAACAAGAGTGGCAGGATGTTTATAGTGCTGATAACATAGATGATAAATACAATGCTTTCCATAACACATTTCTCATGCTCTTTGAGAGTTGCTTTCCATTAGAACATTCTAAACGGGGTACTAGCAGTAATGGACAGCCCGGTTGGCTGACTAGTGGGATAAGGATATCATGTAGAACAAAGCAGGAATTATATCAAAATGTTAGAAGTAGTCACAATCAACCTACAGTAGCCCATTACAAACAGTACTGTAAGGTGCTTAAAAATGTTATTAGCAAGGCAAAAAGTATGTGGTATGCAAATAGAATAGCTAATTCACAGGATAAAATTAAAGCCATATGGTCAGTTGTGAAGGAAGTGTCTGGTCAGCAGCACAAGGTTGATGATATAAAGTCAGTTTGCAGTAATAATATTTCTGTTACTGATAAATCAGATATATGTACAGTATTTAACAACCATTTTGTGAGCATTGCTGGTGAATTAAATAAAAATTTAGTTTCTACAGGAAATCATATAAATTTCTTAGCAAATGCCTTTCTGAGATTGACGTCTGAAATACTCCTCTGTGATACAGACAAGAGGGAGATTGAGTCAATAATTAAATCACTGAAGACTAAGGACTCTCATGGTTATGATGGAGTGTCTAGAAGAATATTAAAGTACTGTGCTGCACATGTTAGCCCTGTATTTAGCCATATTTGTAATTTTTCCTTTAGGAAAGGTCAGTTTCCTGAGCGATTAAAGTACTCAGTCGTAAAGTCGCTTTATAAAAAGGGAGAAAGGGATAATGTAGATAATTATAGACCTATTTCTATGCCGTCAGTGTTTGCAAAAGTTATCGAAAGGCTGTGTATGTAAGGTTAATTGATCATTTTATATCACACGATTTGCTATCAAACGTACAGTTCGGCTTTAGAAGTCGTTTGACAACTGAAAGTGCTATATTCTCTTTTCTCTGTGAGGTACTGGATGGGCTAAACAAAAAGTTTCGAACGCTTGGCGTATTTTTTGATTTAACAAAGGCATTTCACTGTGTTGATCTCACAATATTGCTCCAGAAGCTGGACCATTACGGAATAAGGGGAGTAGCTCACAATTGGTTCACCTCTTACTTTAGCAACAGGCAGCAAAAGGTCATTATTCACAATGCTGATATCGGCTGTGATGTGGGATCTGAGTGGGGTACTGTCAAGTGGGGGGTGTCCCAGGGATCAGTGTTGGGGCCGCTCCTGTTCCTTATTTATATAAATGATATGCCTTCTAGTATTATGGGTAACTCTAAAATATTTCTTGGTAGTAAAGGATGTTGTGTGCAACATTGACTCTGTATCAAGTAGTGCAGTACATGACCTCAGTTCATGGCTTATAGAAAATAAACTAACGTTAAATCACAGTAAGACTCAGTTTTTACAGTTCCTAACACACAATTCAACAAAACCTGACGTTTTAATCTCACAGAACGGGCATATGATTAGTGAAACTGAACAGTTCAAATTCCTAGGTGTTGAGATAGATAGTAAGCTGTCGTGGAAAGCCCACGTTCAGGATCTTGTTCAAAGACTTAATACTGCCATTTTCACTATTCGAACGGTATCGAAAGTGAGTGATACTTCGACTCGTAAATTAGTCTACTTTGCTTATTTTCATTCACTTATGTCGTATGGTATTCTGTTTTGGGGTAACTGCTCCCATTCTAGAATGATATTTTTGGCTCAGAAACGGGCGGTTCGGGCAATAAGTGGTGTGAGTTCACGAACCTCTTGTCGACTTCTGTTCACGCGTCTGGGTACTTTGACATTGGCCTCTCAATATGTATATTCCTTATTGTTGTTTCTTGTTACCAATATTAGTTTATTTCCAACAATAAGCAGCTTTCACTCGGTTAATACTCGGCAGAAATCAAACCTTCATTTGGATCGGACTTCCTTAACTCTTGTGCAAAAAGGTGTTCAGTATTCTGCTGCATCCATTTTCAATAAGCTGCCACTCGAATTCAAAAATCTTAGCAGTAATCCACGCGCTTTCAAATCGAAACTGATGAGTTTCCTCATGGGGCACTCCTATTCTGTCGAGGAGTTCCTTGAAAAATTAAGATGATTCTCATTCTATTGCTAATAGCGTTAGCTTACACTTGTGGACTGATTTTCTTTCAGGTTCGTGAACATTTATTTTTATCTGTTATTACTTTTATGTTGTAAGTTCATGTACTGACACGTTCCATGACCTTAGAGATTTGCTCTTCAATTTGTTCCTACGGAACTTGGCATGTAAATAAATAAATTATATATATACGCACTGTAAACACTAAAGCCATCACAAACCGAAGGTGATGGACGTCGTAAGTTATCGATAGTGCAATTAATAATCTACGGGTGAGGTAGCATCAACATTGTCCCTCTGTTTTTTGACAGGGGATAGAGCAGGATTCCATACAGAATTTAAACAAAATTCACCATCTTACTGAAGCTTACATGCTGCAGTCCCGCCTTCAAGATACTCCTGTCGATATATCGGCGCTTATCGACGACGTCATCTGGCTACATTCCCGTTATTTATTTGAACAGGATGTCATAATTTTGCGTTTCTCGTCTACTAAGTAATACTGGACTCGTTATATAATTATGCGTGGACTACAAGCCATTTAAGTTGCGCCTGTACCCCAGAGGCTCCCTATAGGGCTTTCCTAAGAAGCTGTCAAGAAAATATGGCAGATGGGACCACCGCAGCTGATTGGATGAAAACCATAAATAAGGGAACTAACGATACAGGTAGCTCGTTTTGTTCTGTATGACGTACGGACATATGTTTGATGAGGGTGGGGGCATATTCAGGAGGAAATACATATTTTCCGGGGCGTTTCTAAGACTAGAAAAATGTGTGTCACCTCTCTCTACTCTGTACAGTTACTGAGCTCGCTCTGTTGTGTTCGCGGTATGTACCTAACGCGTCTATGGAAAACAATTTAGGATACGCTCAAAATGCCTGTGGAGAATTGTTTACAGCACACGTCTACGTTGTCCAGACAGAAATGAAGATTTGATCCTTCGTCTGGCGTATTAAGTGCGAAAAACAAAAAAAATGGGAATGATCGTATGGCATTGTTGGCCGGGAGGCCCCCTGCGGGGGGAGTTCGGCTGCCATATTGCAAGTCCTTTTTAGTTGACTCCACTTCTGCGACTTGCGGGTCAGTGATGATGAAAATGATGATGGACACACAACACCCAGTCCCCTGCCGGCAATCGAAGCCGGGCCTCCTGCGTGGTAGGCGGAAACGCTACGGAGGCGCGCATTTAGAGCGAAAACCTCAAATTAAAGAGTGAGCAACAACGTATGTTTATGCAACTAAATATGTGTGACAGTACGACCTGTTTCACTTACGACAGGAATCCTGTGTCTGGCAGTCAAAACCGAGTAGGCAGACTACAGTCTGCCCGTCCAATTCTGCCGGTTCCATAGACTGCGGCAGGTCTCATTTCATTTTTAGGCGAAATAGGGGAGCTAGGAGACGCCTCAGTAAGACGTATGTGAAAATCATTGCCCCAATTAGCACCTCTCACTGGTGAGTCTGCAGCCTGTGGTCGCAAAACTGTGCAGATGCTCAAACTCAGTAGTGTTCAAAAATGGTTCAAATGGCTCTGAGCACTATGCAACTTAACTTCTGAGGTCATCAGTCGCGTAGAACTTAGAACTAATTAAACCTAACTAACCTAAGGACATCACACACATCCATGCCCGAGGCAGGATTCGAACCTGCGACCGTAGCGGTCGCTCGGTTCCAGACTGTAGCGCCTAGAACCGCACGGCCACTCCGGCCGGCTCTCAGTAGTGTATTGACTGATTAATTCAGCTACTTGGCCCGACGTCAGCCCTACAACTGACTATTGCTGTCTATATGATGGAGAGTTTGATAGAGAAATCCTTAACACTGTCATAGACGCATTGGTGGTGTGTGCGATTGCATTTTTGTGTGTGAAATAACCATAGGTTTTTCCACGAGCTATTAGTTGTATGAAAAAGAGATTCAATACATCTCACACACCAATCGGAAATTACGGTTTGTGCGACAGGATCGGTCCAACAATTAGGGTAGCTATAACTGCAAATCACATTCCTGTCTTCACATCACACGGAGCTCGTAATGTAACGGGTGATGGTTTCCAGAACACCAAAACTGATTGTTCTGGGAGTTCACGTACCCCACAAATGAAGTTACGCTTCATCGCGAAAAAGAGCGTTTCAGTATCAACCTTCCACCACGCACAGCATGCACTAGCTAGTTGCAGTACTGACTTCGAGCAAAGCTATCTGAATTATTTATTTGATGCGCTACCACAACTTCGTAACGTTTCAGTTTCAGATTGAGCGCATATGCTACTGACGCACCAGTTTGAAGTCCTAAACGGTGAAGGCTATAACCGACACGCCGACTCCCACATTCCAAAGAACGGGTCAGAACGTATGCAGAGATCCGAGTGTTCCTCCCCAATATGGGTTCCAACGTCACACGAAACACATGTTAACATCATTAGAAACATAAAAATTTTCCGATGAAATTTTTTACTGACTGTGTAGAAGCGAAGAAGCAGCAAGGTCATTTTGAGAGTTACCCTACAGATGCGCCTCTACTCTGGGGAATATTCGGCTGGCAATGTCATTAGCTTCTGCTTTCCTGTTCACGCGCCTCTTCACAAAAATGAGTTGCATAATTGTATATTTTAGTGGATATTTGTACACCGAAAATGTTTTCTCCCTTAGACAAAATATCATCAGATAGAATGACATTCTGAATCTGCAGCGAAGTGTGCGCTAATATGAAAGTTCCTGGCGGATCAAAACAGTATGCCTGACCGAGACACGAACTCGGGACCCCTGCCCCTCGCGGGCCATTGCTCTAACAACTAAGCGACCCGAGCACGACTCAGGACCCTTCTTCAGATCTTCGGTTCCACCAGTACTTCGTCCCCTACCTTCCAAACTTCACAGATGCTCTCATGCTGAAGTGAAACTGTGAGGACGGGTCGTGAGCCGTGCTTGGGTAGCTCACTCTTGTCAGCGTAGGGCAGGGGACTCGAGCTCGAGTCTAGGTCTGGAACACAATTCTGATCCGTCAGGAATCTTCATCAGCATATAGTTTTGCAACAGCAAGAAAAACTGTATTTAGATAGAAGAAAAAGAAATTTCTGCATAGTGGTTCGAATCGTATATCCCTAAATGGAAAAAAGAGAGTGAAGTAGGGCAATACGACTCGCATTCGAGAGGATGATGATTCATCTACATCTACATGACTACTCTGCAATTCACATTTAAGTGCTTGGCAGAGGGTTCATCGAACCACAATCACACTATCTCTCTACCATTCCACTCCCAAACAGCGCGCGGGAAAAACGAACATCTAAACCGTTCTGTTCGAGCTCTGATTTCTCTTATTTTATTTTGATGATCATTCCTACCTACGTAGGTTGGGCTCAACAAAATATTTTCGCATTGGGAAGAGAAAGTTGGTGACTGAAATTTCGTAAGTAGATCTCGTCGCGACGAAAAACGTCTTTGCTTTAATGACTTCCATCCCAATTCGCGTATCATATCTGCCACACTCTCTCCCCTACTACGTGATAATACAAAACGAGCTGCCCTTTTTTGCACCCTTTCGATGTCCTCCGTCAATCCCACCTGGTAAGGATCCCACACCGCGCAGCAATATTCTAACAGAGGACGAACGAGTGAAGTGTAAGCTGTCTCTTTAGTGGACTTGTTGCATCTTCTAAGTGTCCTGCCGATGAAACGCAACCTTTGGCTCGCCTTCCCCACAATATTATCTATGTGGTCTTTCCAACTGAAGTTGTTTGTGATATTAACACCCAGGTACTTAGTTGAATTGACAGCCTTGAGAATTGTGTAATCGAATTCCATCGGATTTCTTTTGGAACTCATGTGGATCACCTCACACTTTTCGTTATTTAGCGTCAACTGCCACCTGCCACACCATATAGCAATCTTTTCTAAATCGCTTTGCAACTGATACTGGTCTTCGGATGACCTTACTAGACGGTAAATTACAGCATCATCTGCGAACAACCTAAGAGAACTGCTCAGATTGTCACTCAGGTCATTTTAGATCAGGAACAGCAGAGGTCCCAGGACGCTTCCCTGGGGAACACCTGATATCACTTCAGTTTTACTCGATGATTTGCCGTCTATTACTACGAACTGCGACCTTCCTGACAGGAAATCACGAATCCAGTTGCACAACGGAGACGATACCCCCATAGGCCCGCAGCTTGATTAGAAGTCGCTTGTGAGGAACGGTGTCAAAAGCTTTCCGGAAATGCAGAAATACGGAATCAACCTGAGATCCCCTGTCGATAGCGGCCATTACTTCGTGCGAATAAAGAGCTAGCTGCGTTGCACAAGAACGATGTTTTCTGTAACCACGCTGATTACGTATCAATGGATCGTTCCCTTCGAGGTGATTCATAATGTTTGAATACAGTATATGCTCCAAAACCCTACTGCAAACCGACGTCAATGATATAGGTCTGTAGTTCGATGGATTACTCCTACTACCCTTCTTAAACACTGGTGCGACCTGCGCAATTTTCCAATCTTTAGGTACAGATCTATCGGTGACCGAGCGGTTGTATATGATTGCTAAGTAGGGAGCTATTTTATCAGCGTAATCTGAAAGGAACCTAATCGGTATACAATCTGGACCTGAAGCATGCATTCAAATCCCCGTCGGGCCATCCCGATCAAGGTTTTTCGAGATTCTGTTAAATAACTCCAGGAAAATGTTGGAATGCTTCCTTTAAAAGGCCACGGCCGATATCCTAACCCACCCCTTGTTAATTCGAGCTTACGCTCCTTCTCTAATGGTCTGGTTGTAGGCAGAACGTTAAACACTAATCTTCCTTCCTCCCTTGTATATGGAAATGTAGGATGGCAACAACAAAATTACCAGCCTTCATGTTGTTGGAAACTGGTTACATGTCATGTCCCCCCAGCGTCTCATCTTACATCTCATCATAGAGTTGTCACATTTTTTTATGTTTCTTAATGGTATTTCATAAGTAAACTTGCTATAGGCTAAGTTTATTATCTTGCAGATGATGCTAAAATAAGCAAAAGACAAATTAAGTATAAATTCAGGAACAACAGTGAATGAAATCTTCACACATAGCAACTAACGGTTTCTAACAAATCTTCTCTCATTAAAATCTGGAAAGAAATAACAATATGAAGTTCTGAACCTGCAAGAGGTTTCCACCCTCCATACGCGTAAATATGATGACATGCGTAGGAGATACTGACAGCTTAAGTTCATGGTACTACTGATCGATAATGAATTCAGATGGGATTATAGCACTACTGAATTGTCTAAATAAACCCATTTACAATCCGAATTTTTTTCAGTCACAGGCGTTCAAATGGTTCAAATGGCTCTGAGCACTATGGGACTCAACTGCTGAGGTCATTAGTCCCCTAGAACTTAGAACTAGTTAAACCTAACTAACCTAAGGACATCACAAACATCCATGCCCGAGGCAGGATTCGAACCTGCGACCGTAGCAGTCACAGGCGTTGAAAAATAAAAAAAAAGCTGGGATATTTTCCTTACTTTCGTTTCATAATGCTATACGATGTCATTGTCAGTCAATTCTGCTTCCTCGGTAGCCATCTTTATTAAGAGAAATAACTGAGTTACAAATTATTAAACAATACCAAATTACACGAATGCTACGTGCCATCTGGTTTCGGCACATATGCAGTGAAGCGATCTGATTTGTGTAAGTAACCATTAGCAACAGTTTATGTTTGCCATGTATCGTTTCAGTAGCCTGAAAATTTCTAATACATTGTCGTATGTATGTATTAACATGTTTGTGATATCTATTTCAAATGATAGTATGTCTAATGGAACTTTTGAAATATTTCGGGTCCTTGAGGATAATTTCACATACGATCTTTTGATTGGCATATTTGTTCCTTTGTAAGTATGTTTTTTTGTTTTCTTTCTATGAAATGTATCATGTCCTTGAAGATCATCTCACTATGAGCCACGGAATAAACAGTGTATCTGATCGAACCTGAGCAGATCCGTAAACCTGTCAGGAGGGAGCATGCTGACTGGTTTGATCCCCCAACCAAGAACAGTCTTTGGCACCAATGGGAATCGAATATTTTAGATTAGATTAGATTAGATTAATTATTCATTCCAAAGACCCACAAAAGAGGGGATCCTCCTGCTTGTGGTTGGTTGGTTGGTTGGTTTGGGGAAGGAGACCAGACAGCGTGGTCATCGGTCTCATCGGATTAGGGAAGGATGGGGAAGGAAGTCGGCCGTGCCCTTTCAGAGGAACCATCCCGGCATTTACCTGGAGTGATTTAGGGAAATCACGGAAAACCTAAATCTGGATGGCCGGACGCGGGATTGAACCGTCGTCCTCCCGAATGCGAGTCCAGTGTCTAACCACTGCGCCACCTCGCTCGGTTCCTGCTTGTGGAACATATCAGATAAACACATTACAAAAATGTAATTAGGAAATTTTGAGTTTCATTAATTTAATGATTCTCAGTCAATAAACAGTGAAATTATGTACATGAATTAAAATTAAACTTCTAATATTTACAGGTTTAATATTTACATCTGCTTTCATTAAATCCATCATTCACACAGTAGCTAGTTACTTGGCTGTTACAACCAAGTATTGTCAAAAATTAAAGTAAATTATTCATTTCAATGACCCTCAGTTAAGAACAAGTTATGTACAAGATTTAAAATTAAACTTCCACTATTTACAGGCTTAAGACCTACATCTGTTTTCCATACATCCATCAATCACACAGTAGGTAGTTAAATGTCTGTTACAACCATGTATTGTCAAAAATTACAGTATAATAAATGTTCATTAAAATGGTCTACTGAACTTGTTGAGAAATTCATGGATGGAATAGAAGGAGTTGGCCACCAAAAATTCTTTTAAATTATGTTTAAATTGTGCCTTATCTGAAACTAAACTCTTAATGGTTGCTGGTAACTTATTGAAAATATGCGTTGCTGAATACTTGAATCCTTTCTGGGCAAGAGTAAGTGATTTTAAATCTTTATGTATATGGTTCTTATTCCAAGAATTGATACTGTGTACTAAGCAGTTAGTTGGAAAAAGAGATGTATTATTTACAACAAACTTCATTAGGGAATAAATATACTGAGAAGCTGTGGTTAGTATGACCAATTCTTTGAATAGGTTTCGACATGATGTTCTTGGGTTTACACTACACATTACTGTTATTATACGCTTCTGTACTCTAAAAATTTTTTCTCGGTTTGTGGAGTTACCCCAAAATATGATACTATATGACATAATGGAGTGAAAATAAGCAAAATATGCCAGTTTTTTTAAATATTTATGTCTCCTATGTCTGACATCGTTCGCTTTGCAAAAATAGACTTGTTTAGGCGCTTTAGCAGTTCGTTAGTATGTCGCTCCCAACTGAATTTATTATCAAGTTGTAATCCCAAGAATTTTACACTCTCAACTTCTCCTTTTTCCATGTCATCACATTTTATACAAACACTAGAAGGAAATCTCTTGGAAGTTCGGAACTGCATATAGTGGGTCTTTTCAAAGTTTAATGACAGTGAAATGCCTATGAACCACTTGTTAATGACAGTAAAAATTTGATTGGCTGCCTTTTCGAAATTTATATTTGATTTACTATTTATTGCAATGATTGTATCATCTGCAAATAAGACAAACTTTGCATCTGGAAATGTAACAGATGAGAGGAAATTAATATACACAAGAAAAATTAGTGGACCTAGTATGGAATCTTGGGGAGCGGCACATGTAATTTCTTCCCAGTCAGATGATGTCTGATTGCCTACTGCTGAAGTGTCACGTAATGACACCCTTTGTTTTCTATTGGTAAGATATGACTGAAACCACTTTGCAGAACTACCAGTGATGCCGTAATATTTTAATTTACTTAAAAAAATGCTGTGATTCACACAGTCAAAAGCCTTTGAAAGGTGACAGAATATGCCAGTTGCCTCTAATTTGTTGTCTAATGAATTAAGGACATTTTCACTACAAGTGTAAATAGCCTTCTCAATATCAGAACCCTTAAAAAACCCAAACTGTTACTTTGACAGTATGTTATTTTCACTAATGTGCTTAAGTAGACGCTTGAACATAACCTTTTCAAATATTATTGAGAAAAGCTGGCAAATAGTCCCTACAGTCTCTACAGCGGAAAGTCAGACATGCTGGTCGCTCAGTTGTACGGAGGCGGGCTACAAGCTGTACATATTGCTTCTGTAGTTGCTGTAACCATCTTGATGCCTTCGGTACGTACGAGTAAAGGCACCTGACTCAGTACCACACAAACGATTGTTAACGAAAGTGCGGTTACGTAGGGTATCAAACAAAATTTGCGACGACAGTGAGGGTGTTTTGACCGGGAGGCCACATCATGTTATTTTGAACTTGGAACCAATGACAGAAGTAAAAGTAACTTTAGGTGTGCTCTAGGAATGTGCGCTGCAATACTTGTTGCTAATGATTTATATATTAATGCACAGACACACAATACCGATAGTAACCTCAGCTTTTGCAAGTGATGCAGTTATCTGTACTGAAGTTCTATCTGGAAAAAGTTGCACAGATATCCCGTTATATTCTAATAAAACTTCCAAGTGGTGCGAAGATTCCAACTTGTTTTAACTGTTCAGAAATGTAAAATTGTTCACTTCGCAAAATGCAGAAATGAAGTATCTTATGAGTACAATTTCAGTGAGACACATATGCGATCGGCCCACTCGTACAAATGCCTCGTTGTACGAACGATCACATAGGCTCTGTCGTAGGTATGGAAGATGACTGACTTGGGGCGTTTTTCAGCATAATGACGAGGTACAGTCAGCATGTGCGTCCCACGCTAGAATACGTCTTTTGTACACTAAAGCGCTAATGAAACTGGCATAGGCATGCGTATTCAAATACGGACTTATTTGTAGACAGGCAGAATACGGCGCTGCGGCCGGCAACGCCTATGTAAGACAACAAGTGTCTTGCGCAGTTGTTAGATGGGTTACCGCTACTACAATGGCAGGTTATCAAGATTTAAGTGAGTTTGAACGTGGTGTTAAAGTCTGAGCACGAGCGATGGGACACAGCATCTCCGAGGTAGCGATGAAGTGGAGATTTTCCCGTAGGACCATTTCACAAGTGTACCGTGAATATCAGGAATCCTGCAAAACATCAAATCTCCGACATTCCTGCGGCCGGAAAAATACCCTGCAAGAACGGGACCAACGACGACTCAAGAGAATCGTTCAACGTGACAGAAGTGAAACCCTTCCACAAACTGCAGCAGATCTCAATGCTGGGCATCAAAAAGTGTCAGCGTGCGAACCATTCAACGAAACATCATCGATAATGGCTTTCGGAACCGAAAGCCCACTCCTGTACCCTTGATGACTGCACGACACAAACTTTTACGCCTCGCCTGGGCGCTCAACACTGACACTGGACTGTTGACGACTGTAAACATGTTGCCTAGTCGGACGAGTCTCGTTTCAAATTGTATCGAGTAGATGGACGTATACGGGAATGGAATCCACCGACCCTGCATATCAGTGAGGGACTGTTCCAGCTCTTGGAGGCTCTGTAGTGGTGTGGGGAGTGTGTAGCTGGAGTGATATGGGACCCTTATACGTCTAGATACGACTGTGACAGGTGACGCATACATAAGCATCGTGTCTGATCACCAGCATCCATTCATGTCCATTCCGCTTCCCGACGTACTTGGGCAATTCCAACAGGACAATGCGACGCATCACACGTCCAGAATTGCTGCAGAGTTGCTCTAGGAACACTCTTCTGAGCTTAAACACTTCCGCTGACCACCAAACTCCCCAGACAAGAACATTGTTGAGCATATCTGGGATGCCATGCAACGTGCTGTTTAGAAGAGATCTCCACCCCCTCGTACTATTACGGATTTATGGACAGCCCTGCAGCATTCATGGTGTGAATTCCCTCGAGCACTATTTCAGACATAAGTCGAATCCATGCCACGTCGTGTTGCGGCACTTCTGCGTGCTCGCCGGGGCTCTACACGATATTAGGCAGGTGTAAGGTCTACCAGTTTTTTTGGCTCTTCAGTGTGTTGGGTCCAGTAGCAAGGAGTACTAACGGGGAATACTCAACTTGTACCAAAAAGGATGGCAGAACCCGTCACAGTTTTGTTTGACTGACAGAGAGCGCCAAGTAAATGTTGGAAAACCCGAAGTAGCAGGTGCTTGAAGATCGACGACAACAGTCTCGCTAAAACCTATTTACAAAGCTTCAAGAACCAGTATGTAGTGACGAACATAGAGTAATTCTTTATTCTTCTAGGCAACGCTCCCGTAGGGACCGCACAGGCGAGATTAGACTAATTAGACTGCACCAGACGTTTGAGCAGTCGTTTTTCCCGCACTCCTTACGCGGTTGGAACGGGAATAGACCCTAATACTTGCTACCATGCTACATACCATCTGCCATTCTGCCATACACTTGATAGTGCTCTGCAGCGGGTTAGGTGTAGAGGGGGGGGGGGGGGGCGCATAAAAATGCGGAAACACCAAAAACACAGTACATTGCAATTCATAATACGGTGTTGGAAAAGCGTCAGGATTCGCAACATCTTCCAGTTGTATCAGATGGGATTAATACAGGCTCCATATGGTTTTCAAGGGAATATTTACAATTCTTCCTGAAAAATTTTGGCAAGTTCAGGTAATGACGATGGCGGTGAATTGCGATCACACATCCTTCTTACCAAAGCAGACCACAAGGGCTCTTTAATATTGAGGTCTAGTGCCCAGGGAGGTGTGATAATTCAACCTTATGCACAGAAGTCCAGACCTGGATGATGCGAGGTGTGTGAACAGGGGCACTGTTGGCTTGAAACACAGCATCACTACTGGGGAAGAAATGATGTACCATGTGATGGGCCTGATGAGCCAAAATGGTCACATAATAGTTGGCAGTAATGCGACTTTGCAGAGCACCCGTGAGGCCGATGGAATACTACGGTATGGCTGCCCGTATCATCACCGAACCCCCGCCGTCCGTCACTCTTGGGATGTAAACTCAGCCAGAAGCTGGAAACAGTGTAAAACGAGACTCATCCCACCAATGGAGATTCTTTCACTGCTCCACATTCCAGGTTTGATGACTTCGGCAGCACACTTTCCTATATCAGGTATTTGCATCACTGGTGAGTGGTTTAGGAACTGCCTGCGTACGGAGTTCCCTTCGTGTTATTTTCGTGCCGACAGGGTTTGCGAGTGCGACATTCAGTTCTGCACTGGCTTTCGGGAGCTGTCGTCTAATTTCTCATCATAATCTTTTTCAGTGACCGTCTGTCACGATCACTCAACAAACACTTCCGTCCGTGTTGTGATTTAACAGATGATGTTTTTCTGCTTTCCCTGTATACGGTGCCTCTTGAAACATCAAACACTTCGTCTCCTTTCTTAAGAAAGCACCCATCGTATGAGCACGAACGATTTGCCGGAGCTCCGACGTAACGCACTCATAACCTGACAGAACGCTGTTCTGCACACGACGGACACTTGCAACGTATTGAGGACATTGTACGAGTGCCGTTCTTGGTCAAATACAACGCAACTTGCAGCCTTGGCAAACGTCTTAATTTATGTTCAAGCATGCATTTCTTGCCGTGTTTTCGTATTTTTGGTCGACACCTGTAGGTGTTTATGCAGATATTGAAGTACAAACGGCTGTATCGTAAGGAGCTCCGTACAATCTATTTCTGGTACTTCCCCAGTATAAGTGCGGACGATGTGTCATAAATATGAGGGCATGGTGAAAAGCAATGCTTCCGAATTTTTGATGGGAAAACTCTTAAAGCTTTTTAAGTAAAAAAGTTATTAACAAGCAACGTTTTTATTCTTTACGTCTGTATACTTATGTCTCTATACAATCACCCCTGAAACGAACATGTTTCTCCCACGAGAGAACAGTTTGTTGATACCGTCACTGTACAAACGTGTAGCTTTGTTGACGGAACCGAAACCTCACTTCTGCTTGCACCGCTTCACAATGATCAAAGTAAAGACCTAGAAGGTGTTCTTCGAGTTTTGGAACGAGATGGTAATCGGATGGGGCAAGAAGGGACTGTATTGAGGACGATCGATGACAATGAATCCAAGGTGTGGGGTTGTTACAGATGTCTCATCGCTGCTGTGTGGTCTGACAGTGTCATGCTGAAGGAGAGGGTGCGCCGTTTGTGGACGAACTCTTCGAAATCGAAACTCGATTACAGCAAGCCGTCTCTCACGCATCGACATAGTTACGTTACACACCGCGAAATTACACGTTACAATTCGGAGCTCTCCAGCGGCAGAGGGTTTCAAATATATAGACATGAAGAATAAATATCTAGAATATTAAAAACGTCTGTTCTATTTAAAAATCTTTAAGAACTTTAACATGAAAATTCTGAGGCGTTACCTTTCACCACGCCCTCGTGCTTGGGTAAATTTCTGGAAGAGGTTCCTCACAACAAACAAAGAAATAATTGTAAGAATACGTATCACCTAAAAGACTTCAGTTTGCACTTACTACTCAAAGTAAATTGCGCAACGGCACATTATCTACATACTTTTCAGCTAATGAGCACTGTTCATTACACCAACTCGTAGAAATCTTCAGAAAGTATCACAACCACCTGTGTGATCCCATTAACTGCAGACACCGTACAAAAGCGAACCGAACTGCGTCCAGTATTTTCGCAGGTTTCCGTAAAGTATCAATAAAGAATTGTACACTTGGGACATCCGTCGTACAAACTTATTGTTCTAGCTGTGATCACAGATAAAAGCAGAAAACAATGAGGACGGGTGACCATGCAGGCCACGGAAATGGGTCTAATCCAACTGTTCACATTCATCAGCCCGTACATCACAAACAATGTGACCGCAAAGTGCTAAGGCCCCTTACGCATGAGCAAAACAATTATCCTTATTGGCAGCAAGATGTTCTGTAAATCTACAACAGTTACTCAGAAGGTCGACTTTAATCAGCAACCTCACATATAATTTCCTTGCACTGCTTACTCAGTCATTTCCGAAAATGTGGAAGGAAATCGGCCTTGGGCATGCATAAGAATCTATATCGGCATTTGCATTAAATGAGTTTGAAAGCACAGAAAATATAATTCATACTTCAGAGCTGTGTTTTCGACCACGCTCTAAACGAGTCATTTCGATCGATGATAATAATAATAATAATAATAATAATGATAATAATATAATTAAAATATTGCTTGTAATAAGTGATGGAAGGAAACAATGTCAAAGCACTACAAGACTATGGAAATACTAACACTTTTATACATTACTTGAGCGTAGACCCACACTAGCAAGGAAAAAAATACGTGTCCAGGCTTCTGAAATGAAATTTCCTCGATCAGATGTGGGTGTGTCAAAGAGGGACAGGAAGAAAAATATAAACACACGGGAGGCATTCAACATTTATAGCTTAAATGACAAATTCTTAGTACTCCTGTATCTTCAGAGTTGGAAATCTCACGAAGGATGGACGGGCGATGGACGTTTGGCGAAACCGGTCTTATGGATTGACAGGGCGGTCAGAAACTGTCTCAGAATCTCGTAAGGGTTTTGCACGATAGATTACGTTAAGAAATAAGTAATATAAGAAAAAATTCGATACTTTGCGCCGTTTCTGGGTTAGTTAATGTTGACGTTACCCATTCACGCCGTTGCGCGCACAAATTCAAGCGGCCTGCCAGAGACGGTGTCGAAAAATGTGTTCTTCGTTTGGTTTCCCAAAACTGGACAAGAGAGCGAAACAAAAGTTGGACATGGGACAGTAGTAAGGATCGAACCCGAGACAAAGACGGGGCCTGGTTCGCTAACTTCAATGCTAATTAACTCGGAAGCGGTGCAACGTATCGAATTTTATTATGAACAACTACTTCTCACCACAAACTACTCTGCGACACTCTTACAAGCTTTTCAAAACGTTTCTGACCACCCTTTCTATGACAAGAATGTTCCGCAGACTGGGCTGACCAAAGAGGAGATGGAAACATCAAGAAGTTCGTAACAGGTCGGTGATGATAATACAATGTGGTTCACTAGCTGTTGAATCCTCGTCGAAGCGTTAAGCCCTCATTTTCTATTAGCAACTGTTTGTTACCACTTCTTCTTCCCTTGATGGTCAAATATAGGTAGTGAAACTGTCCTTCACTCAAGTGATTCCAGTCTACTACCACAACATCGTGCAGTAACAGCATTCGCTGCGGAGGCGTGTAGAGGATGTGTTTTAGTCAACATTTAAAACGTAGTTAATTTCCACGGATAATGTCAAGATATCACAAGGTAGACGTTTCTTATATTTAGGTAAAAATCTCTGTAAGTATGTTTGACATGGTATATAGGCGACTCTATAATACGTGACCAACATTTAAGCCTTACTTGTGTCAGTAAGTGATCAGAAGGTTATTGTAGGCACCTCTAACCCAATTTTAATATTCTACTTACCCTCTTTCCCCATACCCGTCTTTTTACGTCCCTGAATTTTATCAGTTTTTGTCGTCTGTAACACTTCAGTAAATTTTTAAGTAAAAACGTGCTAGTCTGTGTGATCTATACAACCATGTAAATTCTGGGCTCAACAATGTAATCTTTGCATGAGACAAAATTGAAATAATTTTCCAACGTATTGCTTTTGTTTGGAACTACACACATTTGTTGCCCACATTAACTTAATTCTCAAATTCAAAACACAAGATATAGCAAACGGAGCTCTATCATTCAAGCTTGTTATCGCTTAAACTACTGACACGTTTTCTTCTCCCAGGTTTGCTTTATGGGGACCATACAAATGTCTTCAGCTTTCATCTATTTTAAGTTTCAATATCAGTTCTTCTTAAGTCGATGTTCCTTTGATGCGATCATCACCAGCTGCTTCTCGTTCTTCCTTCTCTTGTGACAAGCTTCCTGTCGTGCCAAATATGACTTTACGATCTCCTTATCTACAATATACTTGTTTAATTACGACACTGTCGTACGTCTGACCTTTGTATCTGCACAGCACATGTACTAATGTGTGCAAACGTAGCTTACCACTTAGCGCGCAGATGGACAAGACATCTGATCTGTCTTCTCAAGCCCAGGTAGTCAGACAGACATTCTAAATAAATATGACCCTCGCCCTGTAAGGCAGCTAATGTCAGGTGCTGATCGTAACAAAATTCTTTAGAAATGCTGCTGTAAAGTACCTAGAATGCATGAATTAATAAAAGTGAAAGTTTGAGGTCTATTCTAGAAAGACAAAAGAGCTATTCCCTTTTTTATTCTATATATAAATTATCAACTGTGGCTTTCAGGGGTCAAGTGATAAATAACAATCATGTTTAATTACTTTTGATAGTCAATAAAAATATTTAAATCTTGGACATATTGAAATGACGATTTTTAACATCGTTATCTCTACACATGAAATTTTTTAATCACAGGAAAGAATGTATATTAAAAATCCTCATCAGCTCATTTACTCTACATTGTTGTAGCTGGTCAATGCACCGAGCTGGTGGGGAATAAATTTAGTTTTTGAACCAATGAAAAACTCTCATGTACTCAATGTGAGGTTGGGTTAGTATCCTAGCTATTGATATTCAATGGTCAAAGCATACGCAAGTTGGAGTGGACAAAATCTAGACTCAACATTTACTGCGGCCTAATGCGCGATGGTATTTCACCAAGTGGCATCTGCAACGGCATTGTCTCCGAGCTGGATCTGAAATGCTTATTCACTACTCTGACCTTGACTGAATTCACTCAGTCCTAACTTTCCCGTGTTCCATAGAACATTAATCTTTCCCTAGTCGAAATAATGGCTATTGCAGACTATGGGTTGGACTGAAATGCACAATTTATTTGCCCACAAATTCCAACAGGAAAATTTAACTACCACTTTGCTTTCTGTCACAACGATACGTGAAGCGCACTGTCCTCACCTCGCAGAAAGCAAACTCTCGGTGCCTGTGCTTATTTCCGCACACTTGTATGGTCCAGCGCGAGACGAGAGAGAGAGAGAGAGAGAGAGAGAGAGAGAGCTTTAGTTTTAGGTCTCAAAATGCTTTTCTATAATGGGGATCTCCCCACCATGTTGCATCTGTGTCGCCAAGTATGGCTTCAGCCAATCACCGTCTAGCTAGAGGTGAATAAACATTTTTTTTTCTTTCTGGGTTGTGTTCTAGCCCTGTTAATGATGTGCAGCCACTTACCCTTTGTCCGAGCCTTATTTACACTAAAAGGAATAATGTATTGTTCTGGGCTTATCCCTTTCTGGGCTGCAGTTCGCCATTCTCTTGCTAATGGGAGTTTTCCGATATCATTAGCCACCTGCTCGCTTCTTCTCCAAAATGAGTTTTGCTTTAATTTGTTTGTTTCATGCCACTGTCCATATATTGGTAGAGATTGTTTTGTTAGTTTTCGGGTAGATAAGATTTACTGCAATTGCCTCTTGTTGATATAATGTAATTATTATTTTCTGAGTATCTCTTACTGTATCATACTGTCATTATGGATAAAGTTCATGTAAGATCCGTGAAATCCAGACGACCTAAACATGCCATCCCTTCCGAATTAATTTTGTGCTGCTGTGATCAATGGTTGAGGCATTGCTCGTTGCAGTACAAAATTATAATTACAAATAATTTAATCATTGTTCAGCTACTTGTCTATCTTATGCTAGATGACGTCGTTTTGACTTGTGTTTAAATTCTATTAAAATGGTTCATCCATCCTTTTGATTCTCTCTTTACAATAACTTCAGGCATTCCACATTTCTCAAACATTTATGAAACTGATGATTGTGAACTATCAGTGAAGATAAGTAAACATTTGTTTCTCTTACATCTAGTCTGAACACTGAAATGCCACATCAATATTGAAAATTATCATCATAAACACACACATATGTACTTAAGTGAACATTGTATGTGTAAAATAGTTAATATTTTTGAATATTTCTATACACATTAACACAAACTTTATATTCATTGACATTACTTATAATTAAAACACATGTTTCCAAAATATCTACAACACACAGATTATTATTAACATATAATTTGATTGGATGGTTAATTACAAATTACATATGAAATACAAAATATAAAACATGGTACATTTATGAATAGATTTTAACAATTTACAAATCGAATTACAAAATACAAATGAAACACATAAATTACAAATTCTCAGTGGTACAGGTGTGACTGTATATTTACAGGCATCTCAACTTCTTGCTGAAGTGATTATCGTTTGCACTCTTTAAAATATTACTATGAATTTGTCACACAAATCACTTCCTTTCTTTACACACTTTACACTTATAAATTTGGGCTGGCCTTGCTTCCCGATGCTGCTTGTCGATCAATGGTGGTTAATACTGCTAATCAGCTGTAGACTCTGCATGATGTTGATGAAGATTATCGACATTTACAGTTCTGAGTGTTCAGGCATGAATGCCATTGCATGGTCGATTCCATGTAGCATTATTTTGATGACAAACTGCTCGTCCAAAGGCAATACCATGATGTGACAACATAGATGGCATAGTCCTATATTGGCGTAGTTGCCATCGAGGTTCATGGGTGAAGCCCCTCAATGATTGCTGCATATTGATGTCACCATTATGCGTACTCTGTTTGATGGTTTGACCACCTTTGGTTGGTTTGATAGTTAGAATGAAATAACTGCCATGATTTTGTTGAATATTGCTTTCTGTTGATTCTGCCAAATGTATAGTGTTTAGAAAGGAATCTTGCAGTCCTCTGCCCTCATCTTGGGACCCTTTCTTCTCATTACTTGCTGTGTCTTAATGTCTTCTTTAGTAAAGTTTTTGGAATGAATACCATTAATGTTATGAGATATGGTCAAGTCTGAATAGATAATTTTCTGAAGCGATATATCTGTTTTCAGTTATCAGCTTCTCCATCTGGAATATTGAGAGAAATATTCTGAGTTTATTTTTCCAGGCAGTTGTACTAATAACTTGTTGCAGATGGTTTGTTATTGTTCATCGCTGCTAATGGGTTCGCTTGGGTCTTCCTCACAGATGTGTAGCTTATGTGTCCATCGCTTCTAATGGGTTTTCCTGTCCTCTCGCTAATGGGGTGAGGCATGGGACAATATTCTCCAAAATACACCTGTCTTGGTCTTCGCACTAATGTGAAGAGTGAGACAGTAAACTCCTTACTTCTGTCTTCGGTTTGTCGCCAATGACATATTGTGCCATCACATAAACTCTCACACTCAGCCCATAGCTATCTGTCAAATTTCTGCTTCTGTCGTCAGCTTGGCTCCCTTCTCCCGATGGTTTTAGTGACGTTGTGTTGTGTGCCTTCTTTGTTTCATTTGTTTTACAATGACTTTTGCTTAATACTACTTCTTTCTCTAAATTTACTATAACCTTTACATTTGAACATTTACGTGAATAATATGAAATGAACATTTAAATAGTTTTTTTTCAGTACTTTAGAGAAGCAATTAAAATATATCTCTGACACAGTAAGTTACTTCATTTTATATCGGTTCCTTTACTTCTTGAATGAGCATGGATTGATGATGTGTAGGTTAGCTAATTAGTACATCATGCAATTAGTTTTCCTTTATATATTTTTATCCTAACCGACTTTCGTGATTTAAATGATTAGTATTATTGTGTCTATATTTGAATATTTACATGTTGTATTTACATGTTATATTTGAATATTTACATGTTTGTAACTCATCCTGTCTGCCTCTTTAGATCTGCTGCTATCTGAAACATACCTACATTCTTTGGTGGTATCGTCTGTGATCCATTTATATTTTAGTTTTCATGGCTACTTGCCATATGATCACAGCAAGAATTATCATTAATTATAAGCCTTTAGGTGGCTTACGTGATGTAGACCTATATTTTTTCCCATTCTTGGGTTCACCAATTCTACCGTATTTGCGTGAACCACTTCACTAATTAACATGCCTCCCTTATAAACTGGATAGAATTTATGGTAAACCTATTTTCCTTTATTAGATAATAAGTGAGTTCTAACAAGAAGCAACTGCCCCATAGTGAATACCCATGTAGACGCATCTTTGTCTGCTCTGGGCTACCTTTTTGCAGCTGCTCGTTCAGTGTTCTCGAGTGCTAATTTTACTATCTGCTGGTGTGATGGTCTTCTGCATGGGAGGAACTGTACAATTTCTCTTACCCTATCCAATGGTCTTTTATTTTTGAGAACTGTGACTGATGGTAGTTGTGTAGCACTGTGCGGCATTTCGTTAATAATATTCTATAAATGATGTAAATTGGCATCCCATGTGGTATGTAGTGAACTACAGTACAGACGACACCATGTCCCAATATCCTTCATCGTTAGTTCTGCAAAATTAGCGCTTGGTTTCCACCTGGATACGAAGATGAGTTTTTTCAAGTCCCCAACCAAGGTTTAGGTCTATATTGTGGCCCATTATCTGAAATTAGCCTTTCTACATGAGCTACTTGCTTGAGGAAATCACGTGGTAGTGCCGTTTTAGCTTTTTCGGTATTACGGGTGACAACGGTGGTCTAGTCTGAAAATAACGTTTTTGCCACGTTGGCAACCCTTACATATTTTGAGTACTTGCCGAATACGTCTTTCCATGTTGAGGAAATGTGCGGTCTCTTTAAGTTTCATAAAACATTTCTTCGCCCCAAAGTGCCCATTATTTAAGTGAGTGTACCATATATACTTGTTTACGTGTTCATCACTAACACATACTGTCCATAAACTTTTACTTGGGTCTCATCTGTAGAACAGCACTTCATTCTTCAGCAAATAATGCTGACGAATGTCAACCGAGTTCTTGTCTTTCCACTTACGTTTGATCCTTGACACCTCTGGGTCTTTGTTCTGTTCGTTTGAAATGTTTGAGAAAGCTGTTGTTACGTAGTTCTCAAAAGCAACTCCTCTTATGTAATATATACCAATTTGCTCTTCATCTGAGCCAAACTTCGTGTTACTTGGGGTTGCACCTTGTGGACACCGGAAAAGAAAATCTGCTAAGGTGTTTGCCGGTCCTGGGATATGTTTTACACAGGAATCATACTCTTGCAAGATTAAAATTCACCTTCACACCTTACCATGTGTCAACTTCACTGTGAGTAAATACTCAAGAGCTTTATGATCTGTGTATACAATAGTTTTCCTTCTGAACAGAAAATATGTAAGCTTTCGGAAACCCCAGACTACCGCTAAAGCTTCCAGCTCTGTAATGGAATAATTCCTCTCAGTTTTTGATAACACACGACTCACAAATGCAATGGTCTTATGCGTTATCTGTCCATCTTGTTCGTATCGTTGAAATGATACTACGCCTAACGCAGACTTGGCGCTGTCCGTTGCCATACACAAATCTTGCGTAAGATCTGGGTGTGACAGTATCGGTGCTTGCGCTAACGCCTTTTTCAACATCTGAAATTCTTGTTCTGCAGTATCATCCCATATCCATGGAGTGTTTTTACCGGTTAAACTAAATAATCGGAGTGTAGCTAGAGTGTCTATACAGATGAAGCTTTTAAAACCGTTACGAGTCCCAGAAAGCCTCTGTGCGTCTTCCTATAATATGGTGTTACACAATTTCTTATTGCCTCTAGTTTTCCTGAGTTCGGTTTTATTCCCTGTGCAGATATGACATGTCCTAGGAAGTCTGTGTGTTGTGTTCCAAATTTGAATTTTTCCAAGTTTATCGCTACCCCATGTTCTTTAAGTGTCTTCAGTAAGGTATCCATAATTTCATTGTTTTTCCCACGATGACTCTGCTATGAGGATGTCATCCACATAACATGTCAATCGCTCCTGTAACTCCTTAGGTAGAATACCTCCTAGATCTCGAATAAAAGCTGCGGATGAAATGTTCAATCCGAAGAGAAGTCTTTTAAACCTATAACACCTTCCAAAAGCAGTAAATGGAGTATATTTCCTGCATTCAGGAGCTAATTCAGTTTGTCAAAAGCTAGATCGTAAATCTAGTGACGAGAATTCTTTTACATAATGAAATTTTTGGATCAAGTCTTCTAGTCTTTCAGAATGATCTCTTCCTGGAACTATGATTGTGTTAATTTGTCTGGAATCTAACACCAAACGTATTGTTCTACCCTTTTTTTCCTCAACACGTAACGGGCTGTTATACGTTGATGGCACCTGTTCAGTGACACCATCTTGTTCCATCTTATTTAACTCGAAGAATACAGCACGTCGGTAACTCAATGGGATGTTATATGGAGGTACTCCAAAAGGCTTATGGTCTATAACCTAGAATCTATATTGTAGATCCACAATTACTCCAGGTTTTGGTTCAAATACAATCGCATGCTTGCGTAATATTCCATCTAATTCCAACCTTTCCTGATCTGTTAAACCCTCTAGACTTCTTTTTTTTTTTCGATTTCTGTGTAAGTGTCTTCAAGTATTCCCAAATCCATAGCACTGGTTCGTTCGTCCATAGATATCGCGGATTATTCTGACAAGCTGTATCTCCATGTACTTGCATTTGTAACTGTGTATAATTTCCACACATTTCTTCATGTCTCAGGTTTCCCCCGAATTCCAACGTGATTACTCCTAAAGTGACACTTCCTCTGTCCATATCCAACACAGCTTTACGTTGATTGAGGAAGTCAGCTCCAATAATCATATCGACTGACATATCTGATACTATGACAAAATTCGTTTCTATTACGTGACCATGGCAATCAAATGCAAGTCTTGTCTGCCTTGTGACGTTCAGCGAACGTCCCAAAATTGCTCCGTGTACTTTGACCTTTCGTGTTTTTAACACTAATAAGTCATTGTCACAATTGCAACGATTTAATAACGGCTCTAATATCGCCGTTAACTTACTCCCACTATCAACTATTGCGTTAACGACAATATCCTTGACTATTACGCGAAGTATCGGACTTATTTCTGAAGTACTCTCGTCTTCGACTTCCTCCATTAATATGTCCTCAATTACTTTGTAGTTCAACCGATGTATGTGTGTTTGTTGCGTCACAACTGGATGTTTATGGACATCCATAGTTGGGTTATTTTCCATTAACAATTGATGGTCTTCATCGAGAGTTTGGGAGAGGTACTTCCCTTTTTTAAATTGTCCAACTTTAGTCTCGCTGCTTCTAGATCAGCTTCTAAAGCAACCGGTCTAGATTTTAAATCCTCATTTTCACACCTTGCTACTTCCTTTAAAGTTGTCTCCTCGTCACACATCTGTGAAATCGTGTTTAATTTGGATTTTAGAGCCTGGCAAGTATTCATTAAGTGTGACAGTACTTCACTCTTTGATTCTTGGGAGTCACATTCTACGTTAAGTGTATCTGTACTCGCACCCTGATTGAACTCGTTATCATATTTGTTATCTGCCACTGAGAGTTGCAGATTTAAATTTTCAGATATGTCGTCATTTATTACGACGCTGTTCTCAGTGTCTGGTGTGATGATTACATAGTCTCGGTAATACTGCCGTACTATGTCATCGTATGTACCAAAATTGTATACATCTAAATTTGATTTATCATACTGTTCACATACTTTATTATCTTGTTCGTTTTCCGATCGAGACGGAATATTTTCCCTGTCATTTTCCTCTCCATTATCGACTTGTTCTTCCCAATTTTGTTCGATTCCCGCAATCCACAATGCCTCAAACTCTTTCTGCTTTTCTTCCGAAGTTTTGTGGAAGGGTTTTAGTGGATCCTGTAGCGAGTCGTACTTTTGATAAGGTGTATTTATCCGTACCACCTTCTTTTTATGGCCTGTATTAGCCGCATTTTGTCGGTTAATACTATTGTCAAAATCAAATGGTTCATTACTAGGTAATGCTGGGAGTTCATCCTCATCGTCACTGTCAGCCATAACTATCTCGTCCTAACACTTCAGTTGTGACTTAACCCCTATTTGTAGTATCTGTGCGGATACCTTTGATGATCTTTCTGTCGTTCCTGTGCCCAATTCCGACTCTTGTACGTCACACCTCAACCTATTTATTGCTGTGGACCTCTTGGAGGAGGAGGAGATTAGTGTTTAACGTCCCGTCGACAACGAGGTCATTAGAGACGGAGCGCAAGCTCGGGTTAGGGAAGGATGGGGAAGGAAATCGGCCGTGCCCTTTCAAAGGAACCATCCCGGCATTTGCCAGAAGCGATTGAGGGAAATCACGGAAAACCTAAATCAGGATGGCCGGAGACGGGATTGAACCGTCGTCCTCCCGAATGCGAGTCCAGTGTGCTAACCACTGCGCCACCTCGCTCGGTCTGTGGACCTCTTGTCACCCTATTCTGCAGAAAGTGTGTTACCTGCTTGAACTCCTACAGTCAGTCATCACGCTTCCCAGGATTTGGTGGTCATAATTCAGCCTCCATCTGTGGTTCTTTTCTCCAGTAGTTACCCAAAGTGGCTGCGTTCTCGCAACATCTCCACATCAGCTTTCTCTCCATGTACCTGTAAATCGCTGATTAAAGTCAATTTGTCGGTTATCCAGAGTTCTCCAGTTTCGATTCCTGTTTTCGTCTATATTCTGGCTGTTCCAAACACTATCACGCTGTGGTTTAGTGTTTCCACTCCTCCCATTTCCGTAATTATTCCCATTTCGTCCAAAATTCAATCCCAATACTGGCCTACCATGGCTACAATTATTGTTATTCTCCTTACTATAACATGTTCTTTCAGAATTACTCTGTCCTGAATCAAGACGTCTTTGAGCATCGTTTTCATACATGAATTCTAATTCTCTGAAAACACCTTTGAAAGTTTGTACATTATCGCACCCACGTCCTATAAAAGTTTGTTGATACTTCATTGGCAGTTTCGTTTTGCAATCACTTCTCCGTCGCTATATGGGTTATCTAAGTATTGGTTCCTTTTAGTCATGTTGTCAAAGAATTTGACTGCTGTTTTATCACGCGAATTTTCGAATGAGACTTTTTGTAATGATCCACATTTTATTCTCATTTGAGCCTCAGGAGACCAATATCTTGTTATACAAGCAGCTCTAAACGAATCATACGAATTGTAAGTTTCTGCTATCTTCTGTATATTTTCAGCAACACTTCCTTCCATATGTGCTCAAATGAAATCTAACTTATGTTTCAATGGCCAATGTGTCGGTATTCCTACTTTAAATTGGTCAACAAATTGCATCTTCCTTGTAGTGCTGGTATTTCCGCATTGTAAGAAAGTGGTTATCATCAAAACCTCTCGCTTATCTTTGTGATGTACGTGCTGGGTTTTGAAGATTGGAATTCTGTCCTTGGTTTGCGTCAAATCTACGCAAACGTGTGTAACTTGGCTCATTCTGTGACATTTCTGCCGTAGAATCACTTGCAGGTCTAACTGCGGAATATGCGTGCATAACGCCCGCTACCGGCTCTGTATCTTGACGTCTAAGCAATTCTGGCTCGTTTGACGCAGTACTGTAACACGTCGGTATTCGTACTACAGATTGTGGCGTTATGTAACGCGTCACTATGGTTTGATCAGCATATATCACGCTTTTTACTTGACGTACTGAACCTTGCTGCAAACCACGCTCTCCTATTCCAGATTGACCTGTTATTCTTTCTTGAACAAGTGGTCGCAGTCCAAACTGTTTCCTTCGATTACCGTGATGTTCTGGCATACACTGGTTTGGACTAATTTCCTGTTCGCGGTTTGCGGTTTAGGACTGGCATCCACATGGGCCTTTCCATCTAGCATCACACGTAATTTCGCGTACCCTTTCTTTACTATTATCGGCAATTGTTGATTTTGCAGTAATCACACTAGTATCTACCGACACTGAAGTGGATTCTGTCGACGTCTGCGACTCCTCACTAACGCCTTCAACGTCACCACGACTTTCGATCGATCGTAAAACTTCCGATCTATGCCGTTGAAACTGGTGTTCGTTTTTCTCTTGTATTTTTAAAATACGAAGATCGAATTTTTTTAATGCTGCTTTTGTCGTTCTTTTGTGAGACGTCGTCTCAGCAATAACATGTTTCGCCTTCGTCGTCGCTATGTTGCGAATCTTCACACAACGTAACCATGCACCTTTGGCAATGTCTGTTCTCAATTGTTTGTGCCCTGTTACGAGCGTTTGAAGCGTAATTTGCGCTTCCTTAACTTCAGTTGGAATTTGATCTACTTGGCCTAGAATATTATCACGCGATTTTGGTATTTCCTTGCTAGTTTCTTTCAGCGCCAGTGTTATGGGCCCTTCTAGTTCTTTTTGCCGTTGTGTTATGCGCCCTTCTATACACTTTTCTGATTCTTGAAACTGGGTTGTTTGATGTGTTATGCCCCCCTCTATACGCTTTTCTGGTTCCTGAGATCGTTGTAATAAACGCTGCAACATTCCAAATATGTTGGGGTTTTCATCTACACCATTTTCGCCAGCTGTCATGTGATTTAGCCGCTCCGTCTCTCGTTTTTTGTGAACTGTTTGATTCACTTCCGAATATAATGTAGGAGCACTAACACCTGTTGTTTCATGCAACTGCAAGCCTCACTGATTCAATATGATTACGTTTGGATCAATATACTGTAAATCACTATCTACAGACTCAGCGTCTGATTCATTAGCAACGCCGTTCTCACGTCCATTCTGTGGACCAAGTTGAACATCATGTGTTGGATATTCGGTCTCATTCGGTATTTCTAAGAGTTCTGTCTCGTGTTGTTCACTCTGAGCTACCTGTAGCATGTCCAACTCGATCCTATCATGATCTTCCATGACTTCTCTTTGTCGTATTTGATAGTTTTCTGCAAATTCTGAGCGTGGCACTAAACGTTGCTGTTCGCTAATTTTCCGAATGTGACTGTGCGTTAACATTTGAGCATAAAACTTTATTCTACCACAAAATATCATCCAAGGTCCTATATTCAATATTTGAATCCGTTTTCTTGTCTTTGATATAGCCTTTGATTACTGGAGTTGACCCAGAACTCAACACAACCCAGTTCAACGATGTGACGTGCTCCCTGTGCGCCATCAAATAAGAAATACATGAATACAATTCTATCTACACTTACTAGAAAATTGTGTCACATTTACTTTTACAGTTTTTTGCTCCAATTGGCGTCAGCTTATTGTTTGGGAGGATTATGTGTTTTGTACCTATCAGAAGCAAACAATCTATCAGAATGCTGTAATATCGCATCCTGGCGGGGTCGCGATTTTGTTGTACGTCCTACCTTTGTATCTGCACAGTCAGTGTACCAGTGTGTGCAAACTTAGCTTACCACTGAACGTGCAAATGGACAAAACCTCTGAACTGTCTTCTCAACTCCAGGGTGTCAAACAGACATTTTAAATAACTATGACCCTGGCCCTGTAAGACAGGTAATATCAGGTGCAGATCATATCAAAATTCATTAGTAATGCTGCTGTCAAGTACCTAGAATGCATGAATTAATAAAAGGGGAAGTCTGGGGTCTATTCTAGAAAGACAAAACAACTATTCCCTTTTTTTATTATATATATAATTCATCAACAGTTGCTTTCAGGGGTCAAGTGATAAATAACAATCATGTTCAATTACTTTTGATAATCAATGACAAAATATTTAATTCTTGGACATATTGAACTGACGATTATTAAAATTGTTATCTCTACACATGAAATTTTTTTATCACAGGAAAGAATGAATATTAAAAATCCTCATCAGCTTATTTAAATCTACATTGTCATAGTTCGTCAATGCACCGACTTGGTGGAAAATAAATTTAGTTTTTGAACCAATGAAAAACTCTCATGTACTGAATGTGATGGTAGATTAGTATCCTAACTTTTGATACTCAATGGTCAAAGCATACACAAGTGGGAGTGGGCAAAATCTAGACTCAACATTACTGTTGCCTGATGGACCATTAGTAATGGTACTTTATCAGATGGCATCTGCAAGGGCGTTGTCTCCATGCTGGATCTGAAACGCTTATTCCCTACTCTGACCTTGACTGAATTCACTCAGTCACAACTTTCCCGTGTTCCGTAGAACGGTAATCTTTTAGACAAAATAATAGCTATTGCACACTCGCTATGGATTGGAATGACGTGCAAAGTTTATTTGCCCCCAAAAATTCCTGCAGGAATAGTCAACTACCGCTTTGCTATTTGTCACCACGATATATGAAGCGTATCGTCCTCACTTCGCGGAAAGCAAACTCTCAATGCCTTCGCTTATTTCCACACACTTGTGCAGTCTGCTGCGAGACGAGACAGAGAGAGAGAGAGAGAGAGAGAGAGAGAGAGCCTTAATTTTAGGTCACAAAATGCTTCTATATAATGGGGTCTACCAGCGTGTCGTGTCTGCACCGCCAAGTATGGCTTCGGCCAATCACCGCCTTGCTAGAGGTGAATAAACATTTTTATTTTTCTTTCTGGGTCACGCCCTAGCCCTTTTAATGACATGCAGCCACTTACCCTCGGTCCTGGCCTTATTTATGCTAAAAGGGATAATGTATTTTCTCGCCTTGTCCCTTTATGGGCTGAAGCTCGCTGTTCTCTTGCTAATGTGAGTTTTACAGTATCATTAGCCACCTGCTCGGTTCGTCTCCAAAATGCGTTTCATTTTAACTTGTTTGTTTCATGCCACTGTTCGTATATTGGTAGAGATTGTTTTGTTAGTTTTCAGGTACATGAGATTAACTGCAATTGCCTTGTGTTACTATAATGTAATTATAATTTTCTGAGGATCTCATACTGTATCGTACTGTTGTTATAAATAAAGATCATGTAAGGTCCGTTAAATCGTGATGCCTTACAACACTCTCTTCTCCAGCTTTATAAAAGCGCCATTTCAGGTGCTGTTTTACTAAAGTGTGACCAAGATCATGGTAATAACGCCAAATTTAAGCAGTCAGACTCAAATCAAGTATACAAAACAATGTGGACTGTAAATATTTTCTATAAGGCCACAGAGAATTGTAGTTACCAGTTGTAGAAAGATAAATATATGGTCACCAACGCAATTCACAAATATGTTTTAATGAGCAAGCAAAATATGCTCATTAAACCGAAAATGGGCACAAGTAATTTACTCTCTTCACTAACTGATTCATAAGACAGCTAATGAATCAGCTTTTAGGTTGTAATATTATACGTGATAACTAAGAATTAAATGTGCAGCCCTATTTTCTTTACAAAGGTATTCCATAATTGCAAATTCTCATAAATCTCATACATTTCCCATACTTTCCAAACAATAAAATGATTAACACAATGTAGTCATTCATTATGAAAGTTTCTCAAATATTACTGTCAGAATTAACTTACTTTTAGATCAATTGTGGTGTTTTTACGAAATTCAAAATCTATTACAACATTGCATAACTAACTGACTGCGTAATTTTACTAGACTTAGTCGATAAGTGGTTTTCTAATGACACAAATCTCTGACTGTCTCTGTTAAGAAGACTGTGCGGTTGGTCCCGGCGGAGGTTCGAGTCCTCCCTCGGGCATGGGTGTGTGTGTTTGTCCTTAGGATAATTTGGGTTAAGTAGTGTGTAAGCTTAGGGACTGATGACCTTAGCAGTTAGGTCCCATAAGATTTCACACACATTTGAACATCTGTTAAGAAGACATGACAGTTTTCGTTATAATTATGCCACTAATATAAATTTTATGATTTTGGCAGGGAAGTTATCACAGGAAACACGACTTGGGTCAATAACAGTCTGTATGCACCCGTAAATTAAACTATATTGGTAAAATAAAACACAAGAAATACTGGACCTAGTGATTTAGTATAGTAAAGAAAACATTGCCTTTAGTCAATGATGTGAAGTGCTACGTCGGTGTTGTCGAATATTTTGTGGTTTTAGCCACAGCATTTACATGGCCCACACATAACAGAAGACATGGAGCACTGTTTAAAAGCTCCATATCCTTACCAGTGGAGTGAACGCCGATCATAAGCAGTAATCTCATGTAACTGTATAAGATGTAGCCTCGTATTCTATCAGAAATGTGCTCACTATGATGAATAACTAATGAAGGTCTTTTGCCCTCGGTTGGGCGTGCTCTTCCCAGACCTACACCTTTCCTCATGGCATGATTTTTCCTCCTTCTAGCATGCTCGATTCTATCGTTAAAATCCTAACACTTGATCCTATACATTCGATATTTTTAAAGATTACGTTACGTGCATAGTATTAGTTCATATTCGGTTGAAAACCACAAATAATCATAAATGGCAACAAAATATACACGAAATACAGTCAGAACATTATTTACACTAAGTGACGAAAACTACTGCATCCATAGGTCGGATGTGAGTGTAACACCGTACACGTATCACAGTCGGGGGGAATGTAAATGATTAGAACTTCAGTTCTCTGTGACGAGGCCACCAAAGTGCATTAAGGTTGTTACCAGGCATGCTACGGTATACAAGTAGCGTGAGCAGCGTCAGAGGGGTTGGGTAATCACCGTGAAGGACACTTAGAAGTCTCGTACTCGTGTGAAACTGCGTTGCCAGCACCTACGACTGAGATCTTTGGTTGACGAGTTGTGCACATTCAGAGCTCGCGTAAAGATAAGTGTTTTTTGTGTAATAACGATTAAATAAGGCAATATTCTATCATAAATAAGTAAATTGGTACCTATTGTAAGCCATCTATTGAAGGTTTCACTTTTATTTGCATATTTTTTGGATGAAGGAAAACATTTCATAGACGAGAATGTTGGGATAAGTTTTGTTCACATTATCGTATACTGTCAGTTACCGGATTGTTCGAGCAAAGTTTGCGTTGTTAGTCCAGCTCAAAAATAAATGAAAAGTTCATATAGCGTAGACACAGTTCTCTGTTTCCGATTACGTTATTTAACAGGTACTGAATTTAAGTGAATGTTAAGGTCGTGCTGTAAGCGAAAATAAGCCGGTCGCCGTGGCCGAGCGGTTCTAGGCGCTTCAGTCCGGAACCGCGCTGCTGCTACGGTCGCAGAATCCTGCCTCGGGCATGGATGTGTGTGATGTCCATAGGTTAGTTAGGTTTAAGTAATTCTAAGTCTAGGGGACTGATGACTTCAGATGTTAAGTCCTATAGTGCTCAGAGCCATTTGAACCATTTTTGAAGGTTTTATAAAACACCTGAAGCGTTAAATAGTAGGCCCAATTTTTGTTACCCATAAACAACGAACATTCGTGTAGTGTGAAACTTGTTAAGTGATTTTATTCTGTTTTCAAGCGTGTAAGCTATCTTGAAACGCGTGAGAAGTGTGGATGTTGCCGTAAAATAGTCAAAGAGGAAGTGATATGTATATGCCCTTCAGGTTGAATAGATCACATGAAACTGGAAGTAGATAGATGGAAGGAGGAAAAAGATCGTGGGAACTGGGTAAAGGTAACAAGCAATGGGCAAAAGGGGAACAGCTCATCAACTTCTTCTACATTTGAGTTTCCAATATCGAATAAATTTAGCTTGTTACCTGAAGTAGGAGGGGAAGTGCCTCATACAGCTGTAGGGTATAGTAGGGTGCAGCAGGCTTCTAGCCAAGAAACTCAATTTAGGTCGATACCAAATGAGAGTAGAAAGAAAAGAGTCTTGCAGCTTGTTAGTAGTCATGGGAGTAGTTTAGGCCAGATGGTGCAGGAAAAGTTAGGAGCAAGGTACCAGGTCACAAGTATTGTGAAGCCGAGTGCTAGCCTTATCCAGGCGACAGAGGACATTTGCAAAGGTTTTGGCAAAGAGGATCAGGTTATTATAGTAGGTGGAGCAGGAAATAGCCTGGCTAAGAACAGTAATTACAGCATTAGGGGTGACCTGGATAAAATAGGAGTAGCAACTACACACAGAAATGTGAGTTTCATGGAGGTCCTGCTGGGCCATGACCAGCCCTGGGTTAATACTGCCGTGGGCCGTGTTAACTCTGAGTCCGGCATGTTACTGCTCACTGAAATGAATTCTCATATGAGTGCAATGCCCGTTGCTACAATTGAGAAATGAGGTTTAACTAGGCATGGCCTCCATCTGAATAGAAGAGGGAAAGATAGGTTGGCTGAATTTCTTGCAGGAAATGTACGGGGGGGCCACCATCACACAGTCGAAGACCCCTGTACTTACTGATGTCAGAGAGGCAGCTTTTTTTAGTTTAGAATCAAGTTTCAGGCATGCTGTTTTGAAAAAAGTCGCTATAACAGAAGAGTTCCACAATAATTCACAGAAAAGTAAGGTTAGCTTATTCCATCAATATATTAGAGGATTGGGTAATAAGGTAGAAGAGATCCTTGCATGCTTGCAAAATTTAGAGGAAAAAATAGACATGGATGGATAAAGGGCCCCTACTTGATAATGTTTTCTTTGATGAGGCCAAAAGCAAGAAAATAACTCTTTACCCATTAACAGATGCTCTCTCTGATCATGATGCACAGTTAGTCAGGATAAATGACATAGTGCCTTACAGTGTGGATATACCTCAGTGGAAGTCAGTTAGAGTCATTAATGGCTACAGGGCAAATGTTTTTATGAGTGGTTTACAAGAAACAATATGGGATGAAATTTGTAAAGATCGAAATACCAATATAAAATTTAATCTGTTCTGCAATAAACTCATATTAGTATTTGAAAATAGCGTTTCGCATAGGCTAATCAGAAGGGACGTTAAACAGCCATGTAAAAAACCATGGATCTCTAAGGGAATTAAAATATCTTGTGAAAGAAAAAGGGGATTGGATCCTTTGACAAGAACAAGTACAGACGCTGTAGTAGTTGCACACTACCAAAACTACTCAAAATTACTAAGAAAGGTTATTAAAACTAAATAAACATGCACATAATGTCAGAAATCAGTACGTCTGACAACAAAATTAAGGCAGTATGGACTATAGTGAAACAAGAGACGGGACAACCAACCACAGAATAGGAGAACATTACTATTGAATTGAATGGAGGGGTTATGAATGACAAGTCAAAGGTAGCAAATGTATTTAATAATCATTTCTTAAACATAGTAGAAAGCATAGGGACCAACAGTTCAAGAAACGATCACAGCAATATGCTGAAGAAGTAACTCTCATAAAACTAAATCATATACATATATATATATATACCACCAACTTCTACTTCTGAAATTAATAGGGTCATACATTCTCTCAAGAATAAAAGCACTTTTGTTTTTGATGGTGTTTCAAATAGAGTACTAAAGCTTTGTTACCATATAATAAGTCTGGTATTGTTAGAAATATGTAATGCATCACTAACTCAAGGCATTTTTCCGAAGAGACTAAAATATGCCGCTGTTAAACCCCTCTTTAAGAAAGATGATAAGAGAGACGTCAGTAACTACCGACTTATTTCATTGCTGACATTATTTTCTAGAATTTTTAAGAAGGTGCTGTATTCTAGACTAGTGTCTCACCTTGGCAACAATAATAGACTCAGCAAATAACAGTTTGGGTTTCAGAAGGGTTGCTCTACTGAGATTGCCATTTACATGTTCACACACCAGATATTACAAGCATTAAATAACAAAATAACACTGGTAGGTATTTTCTGTGACCTATCCAAGGCATTTGATCGTGTGAATCATAGTAATCTCCTAGATAAACTGAAGTTTTATGGGATTGATGGTATTGCCAATCAATGGATCATGTCATATCTAGTCAAAAGAATGCGGGAAGATGTACTTAGTAGTAATTCAACCAAAAGAATCCAGGGACATAATTCCGACTGGGGTGAAATCATGTATAGGGTTCCCTAAGGCTCAATCTTAGGGGCACTACTTCTTCTCGTATATGTAAATGATCTACTGTCTAATGTACAACAAGCAGAATTAGTTCTTTTAGCAGATGACACCAGTATTGTAATCACTCCCAGTATACATACAGAAGTGGAAGAAATGGTGAACGAAGTTCTCAAAAGTATCATTGACTAGTTTTCAGCGAATTGAATTTCACATAGACACATCATATTCATAATTGCGTAGGCTTCCGCGGCCATAGTCAGACCGCACTGTCAACACGAGGCACGAGCACTACCGGCGAGTAACTGCAGCCGCGCGGCCGGCGTCCAGCAGTTGGCAAACGGCAGCAAACTTCTCATTCGACGGTGGCCACCAATCATGGCACATAACACAAGAGCCAATGGACAACAGAGGTCACGTTCTCCCTCCATCGCAACAACCAATTAAAATAAAGTTCTCTCTCCTTCTTCCTTAAGTGACCAATGAAACTAACTACCTTTTTAGAATTATGACGTAATGGCATGCGCAATGAACACTAACAACAAAATATGAAGGACACTGCATAGCTTGAACGCACCATTAGACACAGAAGAAGGCCGCTGCAATCGTGGCCGAAACGTTGGTTTTTCTATAGCAGCAGTAGTTTTTACATTATGACGCGGTACCAAACCCAGAAAACTTTTATGTCGACATCATATTCAGTTTTGCACTTCTATGAGTATTCCACCAGTGATAAGTTTAACACATGGTGATGAAAGAATACATAGGGTACAAACTTCAAAATTCTTAGGTGACCATATTGATGAGAATTTAAACTTTGGAATTCCTAAAACAACGTAGTTCAGCCGTATTTACATTTACAATCACAGCACATTTTGGGGAGAGAGAAATCAGTAAGTCATTCAGTAATGTCGTATGGAATAATGTTCTGGGGTAACTCATCTTTAAGAAAGATGGTCTTCATTGCCCAAAAACGTGCTGGGCGTTGGGAATTCTAACTACTGCTTCACAGTATATTTATTCCCTCAGTAAGTTTGTTATAAATAACCCACTACAGTTCAAAATAAACAATGAGTTACATAATTGCTACACTAGAAGAAAAAATAACTTTCATTACTCAACATTAAGGCTGTCGGTGGCACAGATAATGGTGCACAACGCTGCAACAAAAATCTTTGACCACTTACCCAGTAATATAAAATATCTAGCAGACATTAAGGTAAAATAAATTGAGAAAGTTTCTCCTTGATAACTCCTTCTATTCCGTAGAAGAACTTCTATGCTTGTAATGTGTAAAAGGTGGTGGGTAAGAACTGGTAACTCAATCTGTGTACCTTGTTTTCATTTCGGGGGCAAAAATAATTATCCCCCCAGGGGGTCCACAACTCTTTTGTGGATACGTGCGTGGCGAGCACGGGGCCCCGAGCCATTACAGCCTTCTTTCTCTCCAGGGCTGCATTTCCTTTCCCTTCCCCTCCTTTCCCCTCCTTGCTCCTTTCCCCTCGCCCTCTCCTCTCCCTCTCTTGGTGTCCTTGCTTATGTTGGCCCCCGCTATCCTCCTGGTTGTGTTGGTTCTGTTGGTTTTCCAATTCGGCTTTGTTGCATAATCATCTACTCCTTTTGGCATTCCTTGGTCCCCCTCTGGGGTTTGACCTCCATTACAAAATTTCTCCTCCGTAGTGTGAGCCATCTGGGGAAGAGCACCTTACCTAGTGTCTCCGACGTGCGCCCTCCTAGTACATTCCACCTTTTCTTTCACGTCGTTGGCTGATACTAGGGTGCATAGCCAGCACGGTAGCCAGCCCGTGTGGTGGGGTCGCTATGTACCCTTTTGGTTGAGCCCCCTGAACACACAGGGATCACACTTCTGATACCTGAGCTGTGACCTCCTCATGCATGCCTTGGAGTGGTTGCTCGTCATCCTGGAACATCGGAACTCCCGGCAATGGCCGCCGTGCCAGACGTCCCTTGCTGTGGCTGGGTGGCGCCCGTGAGGAGAGCCCCTGATCAGAGTGGGTGGTATCAGGGCGGACGCTATGCAAATGAAACGCATACGGGTCCAGAACTTTGGCCGTTCTTCTGTGGCCGTCTCTCTGCGTGGAACTGATTCCTCAAGTGCTGCTTCTCTTGCCCCTTCGGCCTTCCCTTCCATGGCTACCCCCTGGGAAGAGGGTCAGGCCCGTCGGCTAGGGGCAAAACCTTTCCCCCGTTATCTAGTTTGCACCAGGACTGATGGAGATACTTTCACTAATACCAAACCTTTATTCTTTGTGGAACAAATTGAAGACAAGTTTGGCGAAGTGGACTCCCTGAGGAAGATGCGGTCGGGTTCGTTGCTGATAAAAACTGCTTCAGCTGCCCAATCTGCGGCCCTTCATGCCTGTACCCATCTTGGCACAATTCCTGTGTCCGTTACCCCCCACTAGTCTCTAAATATGGTACAAGGTGTGATTTTTCACAGGGACCTCATCCTTCAAACTGATGAGGAACTTCGGGACAATCTCGGACGGCGGGGTGTTCACTTTGTTCGGCGTGTTCAGAAGGGTCCTAAAGATAATCGTATTGATACTGGTGCCTTTATCCTGGCCTTTGAAGGGGATACCCTCCCTGAGAAAGTTAAGATTATGGTCTATCGATGTGATGTGAAGCCATACATCCCACCTCCTATGAGGTGTTTTAAGTGCTTGCGTTTTGGACACATGTCTTCCCGCTGTTCACAGGCCCCTCTCTGTGGTGACTGTGGACGTCCATTCCATGAGGGGAGTCCCTGTGTTCCCCCTCCTGTGTGTGTGTAAATTGTCATGGTAGTCATTCTCCACGTTCACCAGATTGCCCAGTATATAAGAAGGAAAAAAAGATACAGGAGTATAAGTCCCTCGATCGTTTAACCTACACAGATGCCCGTAAGAAATATACACGACTTCACCCTGTGTCCATGACATCTAGTTACGCCTTGGTTACATCTACACCCCTTCCTCCCCCTTCCTTACCCCCATCCCGGACCCCTCTCCTCCCCCCCCCCTCCCCTGCGGCTCCCACACCTTCTCCTTTGGGCGCTGCTTCCCCTCCCCAGCCGGAGAAGTGTCCCACTCCTTCGGCGTCTGCCAGTCAAGGGCGCCTCTCCCGGGATGCCCCTTCCCGGCACCCTCCAGGCCAAAGGTCTGCTGCCGCGCGACGACCGCGAGAGCCGCGGTCTGTCGGCCACCAGGTCGCCCGGTCTCTTTCTGTTCCTGATCTTGCTGCATCTGGCTCCTTTATGCCACACAGCCCTCCTCGATCTCAGCCTGAAAAGAAGAAGAAACATAAGTCCCGGGACAAAGAGCCTCTGGTGTCACCGGAGGTACCTTCCCCGACTTCACAACCGGATTCTGACCTGTCGTTCATGGATGTCGCCCCCTCCTTGTCGGTGACGGGTGGGGACCCGGCGGTATGACTGGATGTAGCGTGTTCAGCCCCCATTTAAACCATCGTTCTGTGGTTCTCCAATAGAATTGTAATGGATACCATCATCACCTTCCGGAATTGAAATCCCTTCTTTCGTCCTACTCTGCAGCTTGTGTGGTTCTCCAGGAATCTCATTTTACTGATGCTCACTCCCCGACCCTCCGTGGGTTCCGTGTTTTCTGTCGAAATCGGGTCGGACACCTGCGGGCTTCTGGTGGCGTTTGTACGTTGGTCCGTACAGACATTGCTAGCACGTGGATTCCTCTTCAAACTACATTGGAAGCGGTTGCTGTTAGGGTCCACTTAGACTCTGCGGTCACAGTTTGCAATCTTTATCTCCCTCCTGACAGGACTCTTACACCTTTTGCCTTAACTGCCCTTCCTCAGCAACTTCCCCCTCCCATCCTCCTCCTTGGGGATTTTAATGCTCATCGTCCCTTGTGGGGCAGTGCCTTTCCATCTAGACGAGGTCTTCTTATAAACCAATTTATTGCAGACCACGACCTGTGCCTTCTTAATGATGGCTCCCCTACTCATTTCAGTGCCGGTCATGGTAACTTTTCTGCCATTGATCTTTCTCTTTCTTCTCCCTCTCTCCTCCCTTCATTACACTGGTCGCCACACGACGACCTTTGTGATATTGACCATTTCCCGTTGATTATCACGCTCCCTTCCCGCTCCCCGATGGACAGGTTACCTCGTTGGTCTTTCCAACGCGCCGATTGGCCTCTATACACTGCACAGGTCGTGTTTTCTCCCTCTTTGTCGGGTTGCATTGATGACGTCCTACGTGACGTGTCTGAAAAGATTGTTCGTGCTGCTAGCCTTGCTGTCCCGCGCTCATCTGGACCATTTCGTCGCCGGCCAGTCACATGGTGGAGTACGGCCATTGCCATTGCTATCCGTGATCGCCGTCGAGCTTTGCAACACTTTAAGAGGCACCCATCCGTAGCCAGCCTTACTACCTTTAAACGCCTCCGCGCTAAAGCCCGTTATTTAATCAAACAGAGCAAGCGGATATGTTGGGAACGATTCGTTTCTTCCCTTGGTTCTACTGTCCCTCTGTCACGGGTATGGGCTACACTTCGCTCTCTCCAAGGTTGCCATCGGCAGTCCACCCTCCCAGGCCTTCACCTCCCAGATGGCATTTGTACGGACCCATTAGTTCTTGCAGAACATCTTGCGACCCATTTTGCAGTGGCATCAGCGTCAGCCTCCTATCCAGCTGCTTTCCTTCACCAAAAACAGAGGGCTGAAGCTTCCACCTTATGTTTCACCCCTTGTGAGTCAGAATCTTACAACGAACCTTTTACTGAATGGGAATTTCTTTCTGCTCGATTTTCTTCTCATGATACGGCCCCTGGCCCAGATTCCATTCATAACCAACTACTTCAACATCTCAGTGCTCCACAACGGCAACATCTTCTTCGGGTGTTGAACCGTATCTGGCTCCAGGGTGACTTCCCTTCTCCGTGGAGGGATAGCATTGTGGTTCCTGTCCTTAAGCCTGGTAAGAACCCCCTATCTGTTGTCAGCTATCGGCCAATTAGTTTGACCAATGTTGTTTGTAAGTTATTTGAACGGATGGTAGCCTGTCGGCTCAATTGGGTCCTCGAATCTCGGGATCTATTGTCCCCTTACCAGTGTGGCTTTCGAGAGGGACGGTCTCCAATCGATCATTTACTTCGTTTGGAATCCGCAGTTCGGCAGGCTTTTTCCCAGCGCCGCCATTTGGTTGCAGTGTTTTTTGACCTTCGCAAGGCCTATGACACGGCCTGGCGCCATCACATCTTACTTACCCTTCATCAGTGTGGTCTTCGGGGCCCACTCCCGATTTTTATCCGCCAGTTCCTGATCCATCGGTCATTCAGAGTTCGAGTTGGTACTGCTTTTAGTTCTCCACGGACCCAGGAGACGGGCATCCCACAGGGTTCTGTCTTGAGTGTCCTTCTTTTCCTCATTGCTATCGATGGACTTGTGGCCTCTGCCGGTCCCTTGGTCGCCCCTGCCCTGTATGTGGATGATTTCTGCATTTGGGTTAGTTCCTCCTCGATGGCATCTGCAGAACGGCAGCTCCAGGTAGCTTTACGGCGTGCCTCTGCATGGACCCTCTCACACGGGTTTCAATTCTCTCCTTTAAAATCGCGGGTGGTCCACTTCTGTCGCCGTACTACGATCCACCCTGATCCAGAGCTCTATCTTGCTGCACAACGATTTCCTGTGGTCCCACAGTTTCGTTTCCTGGGTCTTCTTTTCGACAACAAGCTCACTTGGCTGCCCCATATCAGACTTCTGAAGGTAGGATGTTGCCGTAAACTCAATGTCCTTCGCTTCCTTGCCCACTGCTCTTGGGGTGCGGACCGTTCCCTCCTTCTCCGTCTTTATCGTGCTCTAGTTCTGTCTCGTTTGGACTATGGTTGTCAAGTTTATGGTTCAGCTGCTCCTTCCACACTGCACGTGCTGGATCCAGTCCACCACCGTGGTATCCGTTTGGCCACCGGTGACTTCCCTACTAGCCCTGTTGATAGTCTCCTGGTTGAAGCTGGAATCCCCCCGCTTTCTGTTCGACGGTCCCAGCTTATGGTGTCTTATGCACTCACTATCCGTTCCTCTCCCACTCATCCTTCCTATTCTATCCTGTTCCCAGACCATGGACGTCGCCCACCCGACTCCCGCCCTCGGGCGGATTTACCGGTTGGGCTCCGCCTTGCGTCTCTTTGCCGTGATTTTCAGCTTCCTTCTTTGTCCTGTCTTCCTCGCTCCCTCCCCTCCACACCTCCTTGGTTAGTTCCTCGGCCTCGAATTCGGATGGATCTCCGCCGAGGTCCGAAAGATTCCATCCCCCCGGTGGTGTTCCGTTCCTTTTTCCGGCAAATTTTATGGGAGTTTCGGGTTGCTGTTGTTTTTTACACTGATGGCTCTAAATCTGCTGATCATGTTGGGTATGCCTTCACGTCCTCTGTTGGAGCGGAAAATCATCTGCTGCCACCTACATGTGAGGTGTTTACTGCGGAATTGGTGGCAATTTCCCAGGCCCTTACCTTTATTAAACAGTCCCAACACAACCGCGTTTTGTTATGTACGGGCTCGATGAGTGGCCTTCTTTCTATTGACCGGTGTTTTTCGCGCCATCCCTTGGTCTCTGCCATCCATGACCATCTCGCTGATATTCACCGTGCTGCTTGTTCCATTGACTTCCTTTGGGTCCCTGGCCATGTGGGTATCTTGGTTAATGAGCTCGCTGATCGTTTGGCTGGGGGAGCAGCCACTTACCCCCCCCATTTTCTGTAACCCCTCCTGCAGCGGATTTACGGCTTCACATCAAATCCCACTTCTCACAGTCATGGGCCAATTCTTGGGAGGCTACTCCCCTGTCTAATAAACTTCGAGCGATTAAGGTGACACCAGGCCCGTGGCGTTCTTTCTTTCCCCTCTCCCGAAAGGACTCGACCACACTGTGTCGTCTCCGGATTGGCCATACCAGGCTGACCCATGGTTTTCTTTTGCGTGATGAGCCACCCCCACTTTGTGGTTGTGGAGCCTTCCAGTCAGTAGCCCACATTTTGGTTGAATGCCCCCTTCTTTTGGCTCTGCGTGCTAAGTACAGACTCCCCGCACTTTACCTTTGATGTTGGCTGACGATTCCCGGATGGTCTCTCTGCTTCTTGGTTTCCTCCGGGAAAGTGGTTTTTATTCTCAGTTTTAAGGTTTTTAATCTCTCTCTGGTGTTGGGGCAGGGCGGTGAGTGTTTGGGTGTCTCCCACTGTAAGCCGTGTTTGGAGATTCCCGATTCACCTCCCTGACGGAGATCCTCTTTTCTTCCCCTTTTACTCTGTTTTTACCTTTTTTTTTAAGGACTGGTTAGTCTCCTTTTCCCATACGTATTTCTACATTCTAGCGGTTGCACCTTTTAAGTCACAGGTGGTCTTGCCTATGCTGCTTCAGCATAGCGTTGGGTTCGTTCTCTTGCCGACTTCCCTCATTTTGTTTTTACCAATGACAACATGACTGCCCTTTTACGTTTTTACCTTTTTCCGTTTTATTGTTCTGACTTTCCTCAGATGTCCCATTAGCGGAATGGGGCATATTTGAAACAAGGGACTGATGACCTTGCTGTTTGGTCCCTTAAACCTCAAACAACCAACAAAAATGGTGATGTTTAGAGTACAAATTAATTGTCAGTATGAATGAAAAAGGACTCGTTCCACATCATGACGATTTATCGTGCAAAAGGATCCATGGAACATGAAAGTATCTAACTAACCAACTGAAAGAGTTTGAAAGGGGCCTCATACTGGGTCTTTATCTGGCCAGATGGTAGAATCGTGCTATATTAAAAAGTGTGAAGCATTCGGATGTGACAGTGGACCAACGTTGCACACCATGGGAATGTGGGGCAGCCATGGTCGTCGTCACGATTCCGATCGACAACGTCTGATCACCGCAAGAGAGGATCACCGTATTGTGCACCAAACGTTTCGTACCCGCTACACGTCTGCATCCGCCATCAGAGAATAACCAACGGAATCCTTATGACATTCTGTCGCATCCCTCAAAACTGATCGGAAACTAGTAGCAGTCGGTCTAGAGAGTTAAAATTCCTGCGTAGGCTGGAAGTAACAATGCGACACAAGCTGTGCTGTGCCGCTTGCGGGAAGCAAGGACTGCTGGCGAATAGCGTCGCACTGTGTTGCGGGATGAATCACAGTTCTGCAATACCCTGCACGGTTATCGTCCCCGAGTATAGTGGTGACCTGCAGAGACGTTCCATTCCTCCAATATTCTGGAAAGACACAGTGGAATCATGGTATGAGGAGCCACCGTGTACGACTTCGAGTCACGACGCCAACAGCTGTCGTGGTTGTAAACCTTGTTAACGTCATAAGTTCTAGTGTGTGTTCAGAAATGGCTCTGAGCACTATGGGACTTAACTTCTGAGGTCATCAGTCCCCTAGACCTTAGAACTACTTAAACCTAACCAACCTAAGGACATCACACACATCCATGCCCGAGGCAGGATTCGAACCTGCGACCGTAGCGACTGTAGTGCCTAGAAACGCTCGGCCACTCCGGCCGGCTCTATTGTGTGTAAATTGGTTCACTGCTCAGAATGTTTTCGATAGAGTGCGGCAATTTTTTTTTTTAACATAAGTGACAGGTTGTGCAATCATTTGATGTGGTAACAGTGCTGGGGCAACATTTACAGCACGGAATAAAACAAAGGAGTCCTTAGATCATATTGATGTCTTGAAAAGCACGAATGCAGTGAGATGGGTGTCTTAAGAAGACATCAAGTGAGAACAAGAAACCGTGCGAGGTTTCCCTTTTTATGTGCTTCTCCAACAACAACTCTAACGTGTACGGCTAGGCTATTACAACCGGCTATCGGAGCTTTTGTTTTCAGAGTGGCTATGGTGTAATCTGACTGTAATATCATGGAGACACCACCGGAGTCAGTCATCTCATATTATTACCTGGGTGTGTCAATACTGGGAAATATGAAATGGAATGGTCACATAGGTAAGTAGTAGGTTAAGTAGTTGGCAGCCTTCGGTTCAATGGTAGAATACTAGGAAAACGCAGTCGGTCTACAAAGGAGATTACATACATACCACGTACGCGACTATTCCTGAAATATTGCTCAAGTGTATGAAACCAGTACTAGATACACCAAACAGGGGCATTGAACGTATAGTAAGATGTTGTTGTTGTTGTTGTGGTCTTCAGTCCGGGGACTGGTTTGATGCAGTTCTCCATGCTACTCTATCCTGTGCAAGCTTCTTCATCTCCCAGTACCTACTGCAACCTACATCCTTCTGACTCTGCTTAGTATATTCATCTCTTGGTCTCCCTCTACGATTTTTACCCTCCACGCTGCCCTCCAATACTAAATTGGTGACCCCTTGACGCCTCAGAACACGCCCTACCAACCGATCCCTTCTTCTAGTCAAGGTGTACCACAAACTCCTCTTCTCCCCAATTCTCTTCAATACCTCCTCATTAGTTATGTGATCTACCCATTTAATCTTCAGCATTCTTCTGTGGCACCACATTTCGAAAACTATTCTCATTTTGTCCAAACTATTTATCGTCAATGTTTCACTTCCATACATGGCTACACTCCACACAAATACTTTCAGAAACGACTTCCTGACACTTAAATCTATACTCAATGTTAACAAATTTCTCTTCTTCGGAAAGGCTTTCCTTGCCATTGCCAGTCTACATTTTATATATTCTCTACTTCGACCATCATCAGTTATTTTTCTCCCCAAATAGCAAAACTCCTTTACTACTTTACGTGTCTCATTTCCTAATCTAATCCCCTCAGCATCACCCGACTTAATTCGATTACATTCCATTACCCTCGTTTTGCTTCTGTTGATCTTTATCTTATATCCTCCTTTCAAGACACTGTCCATTCCGTTCAGTTGCTCTTCAAGTTCCTGTGCTTTCTCTGTCAGAATTACAATGTCATCAGCGAAACTCAAAGTTTTTGTTTCTTCTCCATGGATTTTAATTCCTACTCCGAATTTTTCTTTTGTTTCCTGTATTGCTTGCTCAATATACAGACTGAGTAATAGCGGGAGAGGCTACACCCCTGTCTCACGCCCTTCCCAACCATTGATTCCCTTTCATACCCCTCGACTCTTATAACTGCCATCTCGTTTCTGTACAAATTCTAAATAGCCTTTCGCTCCCTGTATTTTACCCCTGCCACCTTCAGAATTTGAAAGAGAGTATTCCAGTCAACATTGTCAAAAGCGTTCTCTAAGTCTACAAATGCTAGAAACGTAGGTTTGCCTTTTCTTAATCTAGCTTCTAAGATAAGTCGTAGGGTCAGTATTGCCTCACGTGTTCCAGTATTTCTACGGAATCCAAACTGATCTTCCTCAAGGTCGGCTTCTACCAGTTTTTCCATTCGTCTGTAAAGAATTCGCGTTAGTATTTTGCAGCCGTGACTTATTAAACTGATAGTTCGGTAAGATAGGCAACATGAATAACGACAGGGCTGTTTGACCTGCTGGAGAGCGTGAAGGGAAGTGCAGACCACAGAGACATTTTAGTAGACATTCTACTCGTATTCGAAGTGCCCTCTGCTACGCACTTGACACTGGTCTGTCGATGTAGACATTGTGTAATGGCTGCTTTATCTGTGAATGATATCATGAACGAGAAAGTATTCCGACACAGTTTCACCTTTATCACCATTACAGCTAATTAGCGGGCGCTAAGGTCTCTGAAACGGCCCCATTGGCACGGATTTTCGGTGTCTCGAAGGCCGCTGCTACCTGTGCCTCGAATTTGTGGGGAATTTGGCGGCAGTGTAACGACCGCGCAGCGCTCATTACGCGCAGACAGACGCTCAAATTGCCGTCGTCGGGTACAGAACTGGTTCTTGCGGCCAATCCAGCAGTTTGCGGGCCGCTCAGGTCGCGGTTCTTTCTGTATTAAAAAAATAACAAGTGGCGCCTTTTTTGGGCTAATTTTACGGCCGGCACGGAAACTGACGGCGACTCGGCAGCTGGCAGGTGCTCACTTTGTTGCTCCAGTTCCGTCCGCTAGCCACCTCCACACGTTTGTCACCGCTCTGCGCCCTGCGGCTTACAGCCATTGTACTTCTCTGTGTGAAATCGAAGGACTACACTTTGTAGTTCCTCTGGCAGCATCAAGGTAAAGATACACTGACGGAAATGGTAAATGTTTCACCACGAAGCACCAGTATGATAGTTATCGCACTTTGCGGTGACGTCTATCACATATCGGGAAATTAATGGTTAAACTTTCAACCTATGTCTATCAGCGATATTAGCACGTGGCATGATCCTCAGAGACATGAATACATGGGCATGTGAATCTGTCACTGTGTGCGTAGGTAGATGTATGTGTTAGAGATATGAATAGCACCAGTTTGCACAATTCGGGTGAAGATAACGTAATTTTTAGAAATGTTGACATATTTTTTTAACATAGCGTCACTTTACGCAATTCACGTGGATGTTACGTATTTTTGATACGGGAATAATTTTTAATATATTGCCATTTTATGCAATCGTTTGAAGCTAATGTATTTGGAAATATAACACTAGTTGTTTGGATTGAACATTTTTTTTGCCTGTTTTCTCAGTATATTTGGTGTTTTACACCAACGTGGCGTCACAGAATGAAAGGATATAGCGTATAACATCACGATTGTATTATCATTGCTAATGGACAGTGACGTTACTTACAGGGTGTTTCAAAAATGACCGGTATATTTGAAACGGCAATAAAAACTAAACGAGCAGCGATAGAAATAATCCGCTTGTTGCAATATGCTTGGGACAACAGTACATTTTCAGGCGGACAAACTTTCGAAATTACAGTAGTTACAATTTTCAACAACAGATGGCGCTGCAAGTGATGTGAAAGATATAGAAGACAACGCAGTCTGTGGGTGCGCCATTCTGTACGTCGTCTTTCTGCTGTAAGCGTGTGCTGTTCACAACGTGCAAGTGTGCTGTAGACAACATGGTTTATTCCTTAGAACAGAGGATTTTTCTGGTGTTGGAATTCCACCGCCTAGAACACAGTGTTGCTGCAACAAGACGAAGTTTTCAACGGAGGTTTAATGTAACCAAAGGACCGAAAAGCGATACAATAAAGGATCTGTTTGAAAAATTTCAACGGACTGGGAACGTGACGGATGAACGTGCTGGAAAGGTAGGGCGACCGCGTACGGCAACCACAGAGGGCAACGCGCAGCTAGTGCAGCAAGTGATCCAACAGCGGCCTCGGGTTTCCGTTCGCCGTGTTGCAGCTGCGGTCCAAATGACGCCAACATCAAATGGTTCAAATGGCTCTGAGCACTATGGGACTCAACATCTTAGGTCATAAGTCCCCTAGAACTTAGAACTACTTAAACCTAACTAACCTAAGGACATCACACACACCCATGCCCGAGGCAGGATTCGAACCTGCGACCGTAGCAGTCCCGCGGTTCCGGACTGCAGCGCCAGAACCGCTAGACCACCGCGGCCGGCACGCCAACATCCACGTATCGTCTCATGCGCCAGAGTTTACACCTCTATCCATACAAAATTCAAACGCGGCAACCCCTCAGCGCCGCTACCATTGCTGCACGAGAGACATTCGCTAACGATATAGTGCACAGGATTGATGATGGCGATATGCATGTGGGCAGCATTTGGTTTACTGACGAAGCTTATTTTCACCTGGACGGCTTCGTCAATAAACAGAACTGGCGCATATGGGGAACCGAAAAGCCCCATGTTGCAGTCCCATCGTCCCTGCATCCTCAAAAAGTACTGGTCTGGGCCGCCATGTCTTCCAAAGGAATCATTGGCCCATTTTTCAGATCCGAAACGATTACTGCATCACGCTATCTGGACATTCTTCGTGAATTAGTGGCGGTACAAACTGCCTTAGACGACACTGCGAACACCTCGTGGTTTATGCAAGATGGTGCCCGGCCACATCGCACGGCCGACGTCTTTAATTTCCTGAATGAATATTTCGATGATCGTGTGATTGCTTTGGGCTATCCGAAACATACAGGAGGCGGCGTGGATTGGCCTCCCTATTCGCCAGACATGAACCCCTGTGACTTCTTTCTGTGGGGACACTTGAAAGACCAGGTGTACCGCCAGAATCCAGAAACAATTGAACAGCTGAAGCAGTACATCTCATCTGCATGTGAAGCCATTCCGCCAGACACGTTGTCAAAGGTTTCGGGTAATTTCATTCAGAGACTACGCCATATTATTGCTACGCATGGTGGATATGTGGAAAATATCGTACTATAGAGTTTCCCAGACCGCAGCGTCATCTGTTGTTGAAAATTGTAACTACTGTAATTTCGAAAGTTTGTCTACCTGAAAATGTACTGTTGTCCCAAGCATATTGCAACAAACGGTGTATTTCTATCGCTGCTCGTTTAGTTTTTATTGCCGTTTCAAATATACCGATCATTTTTGAAACACCCTGTATAAGTGGGAGTGTGGCTTGTGAAGTCTCGCGTTGAAGGTCGTTGAAGAGAAAAGTGTCCGCCATCTTCGATTGTGACTTCAGTGGAATCGCAAGGTTAAATAACACGTTCAAATGCGAAGTGGACCAGAAGTCCCATAGATATACTAGTCAAGTTACATTTCACATGACAAAGTGTATCAAACGTGGTACAGTAATGCAAGCATGAAAAATATTCTCTTCATGCAACTTGTTTCTTCCTCAGTTTCAATTCTTTATGTGGTTCTTCTCTACGCTCGTGAGTGAAGGATTCCATCGCTCTATTCGTAGTATGAGCATCCAGGATATATTGTTTATTCTGCCGTTTAGGCTCTGGATTTGTTTTCGTGGTCGCTGTATGACACTGACAATTCGTTTAGTGATTAGCGAAGACAATGGTAGTACCTCTTTGCATTTAACTGTCGATATGCTGTTAGTTCTCAATCAGAGACAAGGGACAGGAATGTTTTATGCTGATTTTGACGTGAGCAAAGTAAATATACACACGCTTTGCTTGGCAGCTTCAGCGAAAATTACACCACTATACGAAGAAGAATACTTATAGACATTTACTGAGAATTACTCGGTCGGAATTAACGTGAGAAGTAAACATGTTTCCAGTTCTAGCCGAACTGTAGTAAACTGATAGTCGCTCAGAACAAAATGCAACCAAAAATGACGAATTTGAGCGTTTGTTCTGCCACTTCCTAAAGTTACTATAGATGAGTGGCGCATGAGTGAAGCGTTAAATCTGCATGAGCTAAAAATCCGCAGTATCAACACGGACTGATGTTCCGTTCAAACTGCCATAACCGGCACGCACCAGAAAATATCACTTCAACGAATCGAGCAATATGTCAGAATCGGTAAGTATAGCATGGCACAATCACATTGTTGATTAATTGCGGAAATACTAAAAGATTTTCGCTCTTAACACACCAAAACAACGCTGAGCGACGGTGCGAATTAAATGTTCCATCTACAAAAAATGTCCGCAGACCTTTTGTTGATTTCTTCTTCTGCAGTGCAGTTCTGTCCATACGCCTGCCAATTAAAAACGAATAGCCCTTCTCTAATGGATATGCTGCAGTGGAACCAGTAACACTACAAAAACTCAAAGAGTACAATTTCTTTTTGTTTAGTCTCAGATCCAGTTGACTATACAGTAAAAGGAAAGCCATAGAATGACAATTCTACTATATTCTCATTTCTTTGTTAAAAATAACTACCGAGCTACAGTTTCGTCATACACACGCAATCGCAGCCACTCGTAATAGCCAGCTTATGATGTTTAACCAAACCTGGTGCCGGAAAAATTTCAAAACGGACTGACTATGACACAATGCTCGCTCAAATACTGCATAACTCGATCCCTGAGAACGTTCAGTTCTCGATTCCGACTTGCACAATAAGTCATGTGGATTTTACGTAATTCAGTTGTCACAGCCGGAATTTCACGCGTTCGTCTTTAGCAATCGTTCGTGATTACTTTGCGGCATCTCTCCACGCTCAACTTTAAATCACAATTCCTCAAAATTATTGCATTTATTCAGAGCTCCTAATACAGACGTCCTAACGTGGTGGCTGAGCTTCAAACTTCACTCAAGACCCCACAAAGTAAATCTTGAGCCCTTACTGGATGAGAGACATACAGCCAATTACATGTCAGTATAAAAGCGCACTATACCGATTCTTTTAGCAGGAACCAATCAATATAAAATAGCTATTATGAGCAAATTTTTAAAAGACCAATTTTATGAAATCCACATATATGAAAAATCTTTAAAATAACTGAATTGCCGCAATAGGTTACTCGTTTCCCCAGTAACATAAACTGGAGAATTACATTCTACAAATTTCCTCTGAGAGGATGCTTAGTTCTTTCTGTACAGACAGAATTCACGCAGTTAGTAGACATAACCAAATCCGCTTGTTGTATTGCTGTTCACACTGATAACTAAACATATTAAATCAGTTATAATTTAAAAAGACATAAAATTCACAGGAGACAAAGTTCCATTTATAAATTACATTCTTTTTACTGCTTAGGATTTCATAGTATGTATGATACTGACACTTGTTGTATGACGTCTGCTAGGGCGCTGCAAAGGCGCTGCGCCTCAGCTGAACTGAAATAATTTCGCACGGAAGACTTTAAAAATATCAAGAAAACACTTTGACTGAATAAGATTATTTAATAAACTGGAGATGAAAACAAAGTACACTACTTTCATCCAGTGACTAAACGAAACAGCAATGACTAACGTATTTCAGCCAAGAAATTCTCAACAATATTTTCCCCAGGAAAGTACTGGTTACGCTCTATTAAGACTAAGCTGATGTAACCACGTAATGTAATATTCCAAGAAGACGAAGAGTAAACAGAACGCCATACTGTGATGTACCTGATAAGCATGCGAACCGGTTTGCGGTTGTAGCCCAATAACATGGGGCCACACGCAATGTGGTTGACGACGCAAAAATATTTCATTCTTTGTTTTGCATTCTGCCACATCCTGTATACACACTTACGTCACTGGGTGTTTCGTCTCAACAAGAATAATGGAAGGAAGGAAAGTTGAGGCTGACCGTCCCGTCGACGACGAGGTCAGCAGAGATGCAGCACAAGGTCGGAATGGGTCCGTCAATGTTTTTAAGAAATCATCCTGGTGTTTGCAAAAAGCCATCTGGGAAAACTTAGGAAAATTTAAATCCGTATAACTGGACAGAATTTTGGACCACCGTACTCACAAATACGCATTCAGTGTATCGTCACCTGCTATCTCGCTCAGTCTCTTAGAAAGTTGAGATTGGCGTAAATTCCGAAGCGATGATGAAACGAAAGATTTCAAGCACGTGAAGTTTCGCCTTTTTTTTTTATCTTATGTTTCTCCGATCTTGTCATACAGTGAAGTGCCAAAGGAAATGAAATAGGCATGCCTATTGAAATACAGAGATAAGTAAACAGCACAATACAGCGTTACGGTCGTCAACGCCTATATAAAGTAACAAGTGCCTGGCGCAGTTGTTAGATCTGTTACTGCTACTACAATGGCAGGTTATCAACATATAAGTGAGTCTGAACGTGATGTTACAGTCGGCGCACGGGCGATGAGACACAGCATCTCCGAGGTACCGATGAAGTGAGGATTTTCCTGTACCAGCATTTCACAAGTGTACCGTAAATATCAGGAATCCGGTAAAACATCAAATCTCTGACATTTGATCCTGCAAGAACGGGACCAACGACTACTGAAGAGTATCGTTCAGCTTGACACAAGTGCAACCTTTCCGCAAATTCCTGCATTGAATGCTGGGCCATCAACAAGTGTCAGCGTGCGATCCATTCAATGAAAATCTTCGATATGGGCTTTCGGAGCCAAAGGCGCACTCGTGTACCCTTGATCACCGTTCGACACAAAGCTTTACGCCTCGCCTGGACCCGTCAACACAGACATTGGACTGTTGCTGATTGGAAACGTGTTACCTGGTCGGACGAGTCTCGTTTCAAATTGTATCGAGCTGATGGGCATGTAAGAGTATGGAGACAACCACATGAATCCATGGATCCTGCATGTCATTAGGGGACTGATCAAGCTGGTGGAGGTTGTGTAATTACGTGGGGTGTGTGCAGTTGGAGTGACATGGGACCACTAATACGTCTAGATACGACTCTGACACGTGACACGGACGTAAGAATCTTGTCTGACAACCTCCATCCATTCATGTCCATTACGCATTCTGGCGGACTTGGACAGCTCCAGCAGGACAAATCGACACCCCACACGTTCAGAATTGCTACACAGTGAATCCAGGAATTCTCTTCTGAGTCTAAATACTTCCGCTGATCATCAAACTCCCCTTACATTATCGAGCATAACTGGAATGCCTAGCAACGTGCTGTTCAGAAGAGATCTCTAACCCCTTGTACTGGCCGGCCGATGTGGCCGAGCGGTTCTAGGCGCTACAGTCTGGAACCGCGCGACCGCTACTGTCGCAGGTTCGAATCCTGCCTCGGGCATGGATGTGTTGTATCCTTAGGTTAGTTAGGTTTAAGTAGTTCTAAGTTCTAGGGGCCTGATGACCGCAGTTAAGTCCCATAGTTCTCAGAGCCATTTGAACCATTTTTGGACCCCTTGTACTCGTACGGTTTTATGGATGTCCCTGCAGAATTCATGGAGTCGGCACTACTTCCGACATTTGTCGAGTCCATGCCGCGTCATGTTGCGGCACTTCTGCGTGCTCGCGGGGAAGCTACACGATGTTAGTCTGGTGTACCAGTTTCTTTGGCTCTTCAGTGTACATATTCAGTTGTTTAAAAACACGTATTTCATTTACGCATATAACGGGACTGCACTACGAAAGAAACGTCACGTGATAGTGGCTATATAGGTGGGTTTTGGCTATGTTATACAATCTTTTTGCTACGTACCAGATACAGGGGCTGCAAAAAACATGGAAACACCACGGGAAATGCATGCTTCAGGCCTGAAGATAAATGCAGATGACAGCCTAGCCTGCACGTTGCTCTATTGTATTTGACTACGAACGGCACTTGTTCAATATCCTCAATACGTTGCAAGTGTCCATCGTGGTCAGAACAGGGCTCTGTGCAGTTAAGATTGCATTATGTTCGAGCTAAGTGAATTCGAACGTGGACAAATTGTTGGTGCTCGGATGGTGGGTCCCTCGGTGACCTAGGTAGCCGAAGTATTTGGTGCTCCAAGTGGCACTGTATCGAATATTTATGCCGCATACATGGAAAGTGGTGAACACTGTTGCGAAAAATAAGGGAGATACCTACAAAACTGAACTGAACAGAACTGAATGTCGCACTCGCGAACCCTTTCAGCACGTACAGAACACGCTGAGTGATCCATAAGCAGGAATTTCCAGGGTGAGCTGGAATTCCAAACCACTCAACAGTGATGCGAATGCCCATAACAGGAAAACGAAGTGCTTCAGCAATGAACTCTGGAGCAATGGAAGGAGGTCATTTTTCTGGATGGCACTGTCTGTAGTATGCCCGTTTACAGCGTCACTTCGCACTTTACAGTTCTGAGCACACACGGAGTACGTAAGGATGCGTACAGTAATAGTATCACCCGCCAAGTGTGAAGTGCCTGTTGAATTTGTGTGTGAGCATTTAACTTCTGAGTTATTAGAAGCAAGGCTTGCATTTTAAACATATACTGTTACTATTCGTCTCTGTTGCAGTCTGCATTATAAAATGGCTCAAATTGCTCTGAACACTATGGGACTTAACTTCTGAGGTCATTAGTGCCCTAGAACTTAGAACTACTTAAACCTAACTAACATAAGGACATCACACACATCCATGCCCGAGGCATCTGCATTATAATTTGCGCCACCACATGCTGGTAATCTGTACGAGTGCTGTGAGTATATTGTAAAAAAAAATGTTGTTGTTGACACATAGTTACATTGAAGTAACTGAATTAGACGACAATGCTTGTGTCTCGTACATAAACATTGAAAGTATACAAGCTGAATTTGCGTTCTTTTCCAGCGCCTAGCAAATCATGGTTGGTGATGGCGATGCTAGTTTTGTAAGTCAATACGTGGCAAGCGGTGTTTGGTCCAGTGCTGCATAGAATCTAGATGTAACCAGTTTCCCACATCGGTCTTAGTCTAAGAGCTGATAGCACCAGCATTAGTATTAGTGTGTCGCAAGTAGAGAACTGTTTTATTCAGTTTCATATGCAAACCAATAATTTCTCGTGAACGATCTTAGGATTATTTCGCATGGCAACGTACCTTTTAGGTAGGCTTGGGGAGGTGACTGGTAAACAACAGCAGCTGGGGTGGGGATTGGAAGGGGTGGGACTACATTCATATATACAAACCCATCAGGTCACGTAGTCGTTAGTACGATGTTCCTGTTCAAGAGAACCTTTTCTATGAGCGACTGTGGTTCACAGCGTGTCAATATCGGCATCTCTCACGACACTGAACTATGGCAGTCATGGTTGAAATAGAGGATGTGGTACGTCGTAGGAAGGTCCAAATCACTCAAATAAAATGGTATCGCTTTTGCAATAGACTGTTTTTCACTGAGAGCCGATTAACCAAAGAGTTCAAGCCAGACATCGTCAACATAAAGATCAATGCCTTCACCAGCTGTGAGCGTGTTAGCTCCTCAATGGTTCAAATGGCTCTGAGCACTATGGGACTTAACGTCTGAGGTCATCAGTCCCCTAGAACTTAGAACTACTTAAACCTAACTAACTAACTAATCCATGACCGAGGCAGGATTCGAACCTGCGACCGTAGGGGTCTAGCTCCTCAATAGGTTGTGTTTTCAGTGGCACAGCACTTGAACTATTGGATCGTATGACAACGTATCATGTGTTATTAAAAAGAAACTAAGCATTGCAGATATCTGATTGTTATGTGAAGCAACACGTTTCGCCGCACATCAGATATATCCAATAATTGACGATGAAATGGATGTGATCGGTGCTGCTGTGCGTTGTATTATACAACATCCCCTGTTTGTTGCTCTGAGCTCAGTAATTTCATAGCACTCACGGACGGGGTTACATACATAGCGAATTTAGCGTGCATAAAAGGAAATTACTCGGAAAATAGTGCCTCATGGTATGTGGTTTTGACGGAAGGGGAAAAATGAGCATGTTGATAGTAGCCTATATAGACGAAAAAAATGTAATAAATTGTTATGGTTTTTCTAAAGACTTAAATTCATGTATAATTTCATTCACAAAAAAGGATGTGGTTCCTTAAGCTGTGATTCATAACTAAAGTTTGGATTGTTCGAGTTTGACTATAGGGAGAGTGATCTGAGTGTGTGTACATGATGTGTATATGATAGGAAGTTGTAATAAATCGATATTTCTTTCTACAAGTTGCAGTATATGTGTTTAATTACAGCGCACATGCTAATATTTTTCCCTGGAAATCCATGAATTATTTTGCAGCAGTACATATAGTAAAGTAATGGACATTCCTACCATAATTCTCTTAAGTCACTAAAACACATGTCTGGCACAAAACACACATAGAACAACACTATGTTATTATACTGTATACCGTAAAGATCCTAGATCCATGACGTCACATAATCCTGTAGAAATAATCTTATTCTATTGAGCTACGTTCTCACCATTAACATAGTTCACCATATGTCCATTTGATTCTTCGCTGCCCAGGACTCGGTAAGCCGCCTGGAACATCCGCATCAGAAGCACCTGTTGTAGAAACACATTCCATCACTTTTTTCACATTATCTCAACGATAAATCAATGACTTTAAGACATTCACCATAACGACACATTGTATGACCACCCTCAATTTCTATAAATGCTAAACAAAATACGCCCTAGCGTCTCTGACACCGTTCAGCTACATGACGCGTTACAGAGCTTCGATCGTTTAGTTGTTGTGAAAGAAAATATAAAATTTTATCGTCAACCATCCTTTCAGCATGAACCATATAATACACGGGAGAGAAGCTACAAGGAATTCTCTGGCTTGTTGCCCGTCACACAGCACAGAATAACAAAGAAACACTGTTCTCCACAATATCACCAGTAGAACAGTCTGTCCATCGCGATTTGGCGCTCCGTCACACACAAATCGCGTAATTTACGATTAAATTATTCCATTATGTTAGTATTCGCTGTCATTTTGCGGAATGTACTATGACATTATTAATTTATACCCACCGCGCGTTGGAGACACATACTATAACGCCTCACGAAACTACATTATAAATCTATACTAACTGATATGAGACGCTCTTATTGTTCTTCACCGCCATGCAGTAGTCACAGGAATCATCCTGCTTCCTCAGTTTTGTAAAGTTTCCTAGGAGGAGTGTAACGTTCGCCTGGAAGTGACATCTCGCACATAAAATGACATCTATTATTATATTATACGTTAAGAGAGCTGGGGTTGCCTTATAAGTCAAATCACAAGGCCAGGAATGAAAAACGTTATTGGTAGCCACCTTACAGATTTTATAAAGTATATAGACATGAGTCTGAGGAAAAAGTTTGCGTCTTCCTTGGCTAAAGAACATATTATCACCAGGATGGAGACCACTAGTGAATGGATCGTGTGTTTGATCCCTGTGCAAAGCTGTTTAGGTATGTATACGATGACTTGTATCTTTCTTTTTAACTACTCTGTTGTGGAATAAAATTGCGTTACTTCGACAGTTATTGGTAATCCCTCACCGCCATCGCTACTGTAATCACCTTATTTCGTCTCTGTTTCCTGTGTATTAGGAAGTCGATTTCATCGTCTCTGCAAATCTGTAATGCCATACTGTCACATTGCAACGTTTAGGTACCATATCTTGTAACAGCCACTTTGCTTAAGCTTTGATTATTGAAGGTTATGACATGAACGATGTCGCTGAGGACTTGATATTAAGCGCATATTCCAGCTGAAACAGCATCAATGGTTCATAGAACCTTTGGCGTCCTCTCTGGTTGTGATTCCCCCTATATTTTAGAATACAACTACTTCCATATTTACATCTACATATCGGTACGTTACAGAGAATGTCATAACTTTAAAACGTGTTGCGGCATTTGTTTGGCATTTATGGTAATGGAGGGTGGTCATATGTATAATGACTTGTGTTAGACGTTAAGCATGTTTGATGCCTCACTATGGTTTCAAGGTGTGCGAAATCTTACACATAATATAACTTTGTTTTTCAAAAAATGGCTCTGAGCACTATGGGACTTAACATCTATGGTCATCAGTCCCCTAGAACTTAGAACTACTTAAACCTAACTAACCTAAGGACAGCACACAACACCCAGCCATCACGAGGCAGAGAAAATCTCTGACCCCGCCGGGAATCGAACCCGGGAACCCGGGCGTGGGAAGCGAGAACGCTACCGCACGACCACGAGATGCGGGCGTAACTTTATTTTTGCTCAGATTTTCGTAGACGTCGTGCTTATATTACGATAAGCATGTATTTTAATGCGAGACCATTTAGATGCAGTAATATTTAATTTTTGGATCTTCATTGTGCTTGCAAAGTGTGAGATATCTTGAAAGAGGACAAGTTACTCTCTCACCTATTTTTCGCATATGGAAAATTATTAATGATTTTATTACAACCTGATGCACCTTGAGCGAGGCTCTAGAAAGTTAACGGCCTGATCAGACATTGATGGAGCCTGGCAGGGCGCTAAAAGCATGATGTACTTTTATGATTCTTATCTCATAGAAACAGCTTGTTGAGAGTTGAAAGCAATTGGCGGCGAGACCATCACTTAGTAAACCTTGCTGGACAGGCCCACAGCTGTACAGTTCAGACAGGGCAGCCCCTCATCAAGACAGGACTCCAGCAGAACAACGCTGCACTACTTGCCGCAGCGCGAGCAGAAGCCTGGGCTGGGGCGAAGCTCTAAAGGAATGCGTGTACACCGTGGAGTCGTAAACCAGGCATTGTATTCAGAGCTAGGTGTAATAAAAATTCACATGTTTTCATGTTTGCCGATAGTGCGAGTAGGCCAGTCGACCACTTCCCTCGGCCGCCTCTGTTGTATAAGGGAACTCTGGCATCTGAGAAACGTCTAGAGATAGAATCTTTACTACACCTCATAGCTAGGACTAACGAGCTCCAAGGCATAGACGATTTAGATACAGATCTTTGAGATTGTATCTGTTTGCTTGTTGTTGTGGGAAGAGGCATGTTCAAAAATGGTTCAAATGGCTCTGAGCACTATGGGACTCAACTGCTGAGGTCATTAGTCCCCTAGAACTTAGAACTAGTTAAACCTAACTAACCTAAGGACATCACAAACATCCATGCCCGAGGCAGGATTCGAACCTGCGACCGTAGTGGTCTTGCGGTTCCAGACTGCAGCGCCTTTAACCGCACGGCCACTTCGGCCGGCGGAAGAGACATGTCTTCGGATAAAATCATCTCTTCCCCCTCTGCATAAACTTAAAAAGCCAGTGATTGGCGGTTTCTTTTTTTTTTCAGACGCACAGGTTTCTTAACTCTTGGCCTGGTTCGACATGAGATTGTACTGTCGTGTGGGAGGAGAGATTTTGCGCCTCTAGAGCCTTGTGACTGGCTCAAGATGGGGTGAAGGCGGTGTCGTTCATGCACTTTCTGGGGAAACGGAATTTTTTTCTGGAGAGGTGCGAAGCACTCAGGTGCAGGGCTTTGGTCGGGTAAGCACTTCTGGTCGAAGCTCTGCATGACTGTTTGGTACTTGGGACCTATCCTGAGACTGACTTCGCTTGCTAGTAGTTTAGACTGGAGAGCCTGCGGTGAAGTTCTTACTGTACCGACAGTGTGACCTCAAATTTCTCGGACGCCTTATTTGCCGATGGCGCACTTATTGTTCTTTTTTTTTTTTTTTTGATTTACCAGTCTTGACGTTTAGTAGTTTAGTATCCTTGTGCACTCTGTCATATAAGTGAGCGAAATTGGTCCTTGGTACGATCAGCGAACGGGTGTGTCACACACTGAAATCTACAGTGAGTTCAGGGCTCTGGTAGAGAGCAAATTGTGATTCGTCTGCCTGATCGCTAGACCGTGAGATTTTGCATTTCTTTCGTGGCCGCGATTGATTCACAGGTGCCGCCTGCACGTCTCACCTGCTCCGCCACACACATCTCGCCAGCTGCAAGTCAGGTCGCCGCACGAAGTACACAGGGTAACGTACTGCCGCTCCGGCATTGTCAGGGCGTACAGATCTCAGTCGCCACTCACTCTCAGCTGCACCTATGTGGAGAAACTTCAGTAGATTTGATCAATCAAAGTATGCTCAGCGTCAGATCAATTAATTCAGCTTGCGTTATCCACATTTTTAGGGCCACTTGACTCACTGATCACCTAGTTAAATTGTCATTGCCACCCAGGATCCACCCAGTGTAGTGTTAAAGTACCTGTTAGTTGTTTAGGTTACTCAATCTATAACTTGTTTAGTGTAATTTATGTCTTGTTTGAGAAAATAAATGTTTTTAGTACACTAAATTTTGCCAACATTCTCAATCAATTAAACAGTCCCACCAGAGTTACCTTTCAATCTCTCGATAGTAAATGGTACGTAAATTCATTTATTTCCGAGATATCGACTCTGACATTGTCTCTGGAAATGGCACATCTCTTACTGTTACAGTACGCCCACTCCCTTCCTCTCCCGTCCCCTGCCCCTCCATGGCCTCGGCAGGTGGCTGGACGCAGATCCCCACATGGCCTTGTAGATAAGTACGTGCTGATGCTGATATGACATGTGCAATTGTCTCAGCTGTAATATGATACCACAGGTAAGAAAGTGCTGGTGCTGATGTCAGTACATTTTCTGCCAGTTCTTTCCTTGACCCACATTTACCACGTACATATTTCTTAAAGTTACTGAAAAGAGCTTACAAAAAGAAAACATTATTTTAAGCAAAATCATTAGTATATAACTGAAGATTTTACTTAAAATAATGTTTACTTTTTGAAAGTAAACTGTGGGTCACCACGTAAGTGAATGTGCAAGTCATTTCAAAGGTTGAAGACGAGAATGCACGAGGACATCACCCCCCCCCCCCACCTCCCCTGAATTCCTCCCACCAGGAGGGAAGAATCAAACGAGTGGAATGTCGTAAGGCACCTGTTGACATGAATCCCATTGAGAGTTCTTAAATTTGCAGTGCATAATAGCAGGAACCATCATCACACTCTGAATTACTTAACGTCACATTGTAGACAGCACTTCAAGGAGGATCTAAACTTTTTACAATGCAGGAGGGCGATCAACGAGAGCAGCAGTTCTCTTTTCATGGATGTTGAAGTATTGAGACTTCTTTTAGTTAGTGTTTCGGTTTTATTTTGCAGAAAATAAGTTTTTATATTCATAAGGTCGATTATTTGATTTTATGTCTCATTGACTCTAAACCCAGACAATCTGTATTTTTTTAAATCTCTGAACTCGAAATGCGTGGTCATTGGGGAGCAGCCCGTTGTTCTGGAATAGTGCTGGAGAGTTAAAGTGAGTAGTCTAATCCGACATGTCGAAATGATCCCTGAATTTTTTTGGTACAGGAGGAATACACCGAGAGAAAGACCATTACAAAATTTTATCTGCTAAGACACACTGCAAGTTTTTTAAAAAGAATGTAGAAAATTGGCAAATTTGTAGCTCACCAGGCAGCTGGAGAAATGTGAACCCCTAGCGGACCGAGCGAGGTGGCGCAGTGCTTAGCACACTGGACTCGCATTCTGGAGAACAACGGTTCAAACCCGCATTCGACCATCCCGATTTAGGTTTTCCGTAATTTCCCCAAAACGCTTCAGGCAGATACCGGCATGGTTCCTCTGAAAGAGTACAGCCGACTTCCTTCCCCCATCTTTCCCTAATCCGATGGGACCGATGACCTCGTTGTTTGGTCCCCTCCTCCGAATCAACCAACCAATCCCTAGCGGAGCTCCCTACACGTGAGCAACAAAGCTGACGCGTATCCTTTGTTGAAGGTAACGAGGTAACACGACTGGGCGCGACGTAATTTGTGAAAGGAATTTCAGTTTTCGTTGTGAGTTTCTCTGAAACAATTTTCCTTAGTTACTTTTCACTCAGATCTGCAACTCGTTTAATATCCATAATAATTACCACTTTCTTTTGCGACAGAGTAAGTGTTAATGGAGATAAGACTGAATTAATATTCGTTGTGTTTGACACTTAATGTTATGCAGTGTGCAAAACTGGTTATGTTTCTTCAAAGCTGACCGTGACCTGTATAAATGTAAGAAAGACTTACACGAAGTAAAAAATTCATACCAAAATGAAAATCGCAAAACTGTGAAAGAAAAACCATCCGAAAGATTTACTGTACAGGGTGGCCACAAAGTCTCGTCATTCTGTTAATAACCAACTTAAATCCCTAAACTCGAATAAATAACATGAACAACAGTTCTTTAGAGGAGTTTTTTTGAGATATGAGCGAGGTAGATCTGCTCGTGACAGACAATGAGAGGCAATGTTCCGTTACCGAAGCAGATCTACGGGACTGGGCCCTTCGAATTGCAATTGAGAAGAACTTTGCTGATTTCAAGTCTTCTTCGACCTGGTCAAGCAGATTCAAGAAACTACACAATATAGGAAATAGCAAAACAACGAAGTTTACTTCCAGTAAAAGTGTAGAGGAGATATCACTAATTTGTAACTAGCGTGAAGATGAAGCTCGCTATCATCCCCACATCTGCTGTGTCTAACGCCGATCAGTCAGGTTCCGCGAGAGAACTGAGAGAAACTGCACTTTATCACTTGAGGCGAAAAAAAAAACACTCTGCTGGGCAATCGATTAATGTTACGACACACTCACATACAACTATAACTGTAATAAGCACAACTGGATTACTGAAACAGGAAAGAACACTTTTAATATTTCATTCTAAATGGTTTCTAACCGTTGGCAGAAATTAATTAATTGCCTTCGTTTTACTGTTGGCCGGGACTCAACGATACTTCTCTTTCAGGAGGACGACGAAAAGGCCGTTGATATAATGTAGATTCCAGCCGGGGCAACCAATGTGACTCTAGATAAAGAGCTTTTTTCGGCTGTGGAACGTGTTTATAAGCAAATTGTCGTACAATATAATTTCCGATAGCTCCGTGTCATCTGAGATTTATCAGGAGAGTGGTAGTCTTAAATTTCAGTCATTTGTGGATTATCAGTTTGCATTGGCGCATTTTTCCGTATTGCTTCAATTGTGCTCGGTACGCAGGACAATAAGAAAAGAAACGGTCAGGGCCATTTCTTACTTCACCACCATTCTGTCTAAATAAAACCAGTACTGTGACGTGCCTGAAAGCATTACTTTATCTTTCGTCAGGTGTGTTTTGGGTAACGAAAATGTTTATTTTCGCGATTTCGATGGCACTTCGCTTTATTGTGACGACTATGGGGAATAAGCAAGGAACTGTTTCAATGGTTAAAATGGCTCTAAGCACTATGGGACTTGACATCTGAGGTCATGCGTCCCCCAGAACTTAGAACTACTAAAACCTAACTAACCTAAGGACATCACACACATTCATGCCCGAGGCAGGATTCGAACCTGCGACCGTAGCAGCTGCGCGGTTCCGGACTCAAGCGCCTAGAACCGCTCGGCCACAGCGGCCGGCAAGGAACTGTTTCATTGTTAGTGAAATATACATTATTCAACAATTATTGTTACAAAATGATGTGTATTGTATTGTATTGTATTGTATGTTAACCGGGCACCTAGAAACGATGGAGAGACTCCGTCCCCGCCGCAGCCGCAGTGATCGACAACCCCACGACGACTACCGCAGTCCACTTCACCCCTCCGCCGCCCCACACCGAACCCAGGGTTATTGTGCGGTTCGGTCCCCGGTGGATCCCCCAGGGAACGTCTCACACCAGACGAGTGTAATCCCTATGTTTGCGTGGTAGAGCAATGGTGGTGCACGCTTACGTGGAGAACTTGTTTGCGCAGCAATCGCCGAGGTAGTGTAACTGAAGCGGAATAATGGGAACCAACCCGCATTCGCAGAGGCAGATGGAAAACCGCCTAAAACCATCCACAGACTGGCCGGTTCACCGGACCGCGACAAAAATCCGCCGGGCGGATTCGTGCCGGGGACCAGGCGCTCCTTCCCGCCCGGAAAGCCGTGACTTACACCGCACGGCTAACGGGGCGGGCTTAAATGATGTGTAAAAAATATTTTATTTCGGTACATTTCAGTCATGTTGATGGAAGGTGTCTGCAATGTAATATCAAACACTGCCTTGATTTACTCTCCTCTGCTAGTTACCATAGTAAGAATTACATATGCAATAGTTTATCTGTCGATACGAACTGCCTCTTATTCAAAAGTTTATAATACGTGATATTTTTGTATGGTTTAAGTGCTTCAAATTTGCTGTTCTGTCTTTTATTCTCCCAGACGCGTTTAGCCTTTTTCCACTTTAAGGCATCGTCAGTGGGATGTATAATGACACAATTATTATACACTAAAAACGCTGACTGTAAGAATCACTTTATACATAAAAAGCGAGAAGTGAACTATTTCATAATCTTCGAATAATACATATCAGAAAAAGTATATCATAACTTCATCATTATAGATCCCACTAATGAAGCCTTAAAGTGAAAACAGGAGAAACGCGTTTGGGAGAATAAAAGACAGTGCAGCAAGATAAGGCGTTTTTTATTTACGAAACAAATATTTCTGTGCATGTTGTGGAGGATGTCAACGCCAACAAACTCGCTTGTGTCAGTTCGGATACAGGATGATGCGGTGCTATGCTCTCTTCTCCCTGCGATTCGCGCGCTTGGGAGGTAGCACTGTAAAAACCGACGTCATAAGCTGTTCTTCATGTGAATAAACGAGTAACTTCAACAATTAAAAAAAAAAAAAAGAAATATTTTCAGTGAGTCTTAGCAACTAAAATGTTGAAAGAACAATTGGTTTCTTTCTCTATAAAAAGTTTCAGGGTGGGTTTCAGCATGCCGAATTGTTGCCGCAGTGATTAATACTCACGGAAACTCTGTAAGTGTGAAAACCATTTTCGTGCAACCCTGTCTTAATTACGCGTAGATTTCTTTTAAATGTGTTCTCTAAATAACGAAAAAAATTGTTCATAATGTAACACTTTAACATGTACGAGCGCTGTTCGGAAAGTAAGGTCCGTTCGGTCACGAAATGGAAACCACTGTGAAAATCAAAAGTGTTTTATTTACAGCAGTTAGCTACATCTTCCAGCTACTTGTGTACATAGTCACCGCTCCGGCTTATGCATTACTGGCCATCAAAATTGCTACACCAAGAAGAAATGCAGATGTTAAACGGGTATTCATTGGACAGATATATTATACTAGAACTGACATTTTAGTACATTTTCACGCAATTTGGGTGCATAGATGGATCAAACGGCTCTGAGGACTATGGGACTTAGCATCTGAGGTCATCAGTTCCCTATAACTTAGAAATACTTAAAACCTACCTAACCTAACACACATCCATGCCCGAGGCAGGATTCGAACTTGCCGCCGTAGCGGCCGCGCGGTTCCGGACTGAAGCGCCTAGAACCGCTCGGCCACCGCAGCAGGCTGGGTGCATAGATCCTGAGAAATCAGTACCCAGAACAACCACCTCTGGCCGTAATAACGCCTTGATACGCCTGGGCATTGAGTCAAACAGAGCTTGGATGGCGTGTATAGGTACAGCTGCCCATGCAGCTTCAACACGATACCATAGTTCATCAGGAGTAGTAACTGGCGCATTGTGACGAGCCAGTTGCTCGGCCACCATTGACCACACGTTTTCATTTGGTGAGAGATCTGGAGAATGTGCTGGCCAGGGCAGCAGTCGAACATTTTCTGTATCCAGAAAGGCCCGTACAGGACCTGCAACATGCGGTCGTGCATTATTCTGCTGAAATGCAGGGTTTCGGAGGGATCGAATGAAGGGTAGAGCCACGGGTCGAACACATCTGAAATGTAACGTCCACTGTTCAAAGTGCCGTCAGTGCGCACAAGAGGAGACCGAGACGCGTAACCAATGCCACCCCATACCATCACGCCGGGTGACACGCCAGTATGGCGATGACGAATACACGCTTCCAATGTGCGTTCACCGATGACGCCAAACACGGATGCGACCATCATGATGCTGTAAACAGAACCTGGATTCATCCGAAAAAATGACGTTTTGCCATTCGTGCACCCAGGTTCGTCGTTTCGTCGTTGAGTACACCATCGCAGGCGCTCCTGTCTGTAATGCAGCGTCAAGGGTATCCGCAACCATGGTCTCCCTGCTGATAGTCCGTGCTGCTGCATACGTCGTCGAACTCTTCGTGCAGATGATTGTTGTCTTGCAAACGTCCCCATCTGTTGAATCAGGGATTGAGACGTGGCTGCACGATCCGTTACAGCCATGCGGATAAAATGCCTGTCATCTCGTCTGCTACTGATACGAGACCGTTGGGATCCAGCACGGCGTTCCGTATTACCCTCCTGTACCCACCTTTCCGTATTCTGCTAACAGTCATTGGATCTCGACCAACGCGAGCAGCAACGTCGCAATACGATAAACCACAATTGCGATAGGCTATAATCCGACGTTTATCAAAGTAGGAAACTTGATTGTACGCATTTCTCCCCCTTACACGAGGCATCACAACAACGTTTCGCCAGGCAACGCCGGTCAACTGCTGTTTGTGTATGAGAAATCGGTTGGAAACTTTCCTCATGTCAGCACGTTGTAGGTGTCGCCCCCGGCGCCAACCTTGTGTGAATGCTCTGAGAAGCTAATCATTTGCGTATCATAGCATCTTCTACCTGTCGGTTAAATTGCGCGTTTGTAGCACGTCATCTTCGTAGTGTAGCAATTTTAATAGCCAGTAATGTACATTTGTCGCAGCGCTGTACCAAATTTCTAATACCCTCGTCATAGAAGGCACCCCCCTGTGCTTTCCGCCAATTGTTTACGCTGGTCTGCAGCTCGCTGTCTGTATCAAAATGTTTTCTTCGTAGCCTGCGGTTTATGTGAGCAGAAATGACACTCAGGGTGGGCAAATTACGGGATGTATTATGGGTGATCAAACGAAAACGCCACCAGAGCAGCACTGCCCCTGGAATGTGCGGCTGAGAACTGTCATCGAGAAGGAAACGCATGACAGTTTTATTATGTGGGCTGCATGACGTCACGCTAGATCTCTCAGCAGCCCTTGATACTTGGCACGAGACATTATTTTCTAGGCATCTTTACGTGGTCATTGTGCTCTCACCACTGCAAAAAAACGACTTAAGGCGATCGGCGAGACTACTTGAGACACTGCCCAACACATCGGTGCAAAACTTCCTCGGATGTTCAAAAAAATATGTGTGAAATCTTATGGGACTTAACTACTAAGGTCATCAGTCCCTAAGGTTACACGCGCCTTAACCTAAATTATCCTAAGGACAAACACACGCCACAGACCGCTCGGCTAATCCCGCGCGGCTTATCGGATGTTCACTGTGGTTCCCATTACGTTCCCGATCGGACCTTACTTTCCGAATAGGCCTCGTACTTCGAATATAACTAGTGGAATATCACAAATACAGCATGGGAGCCTTTATTTGTGTCACGGATCTTGTCTGAAGTTCGAAATTAACACTCCAAGTAGAATGAACCCACATTTACAGAACTTGTAGATTTAGGAAAACCTTTCGATACCGTTGACTGGAATTCACGTATAGAAATTGTAAAGCTGGCATGGATAAAATAAAGGGACCAGAAGCTTATCAGTATTTTCTACAGAAACGAAGCTAATGAACGAAGCCAATGGTACAGAGCCCAAGATAGCAAAATCAACGCTATTACTTGAGGGTGTGGTGAAGGCTCAGAACAATAAACCACAGTGGATACACTTTCAGGTAGAATTTTAGTTTTCCGAACTTTTAATGCTTATATGGCCTTCGGTTCTTCGCAAAAATATCGATTTTACGAACTAGCAGGAAGTACGTATTTCAATTATTAATACCTGTTATTGACAAGTTTTACCCATCCATAAATGATTATTACATAATTAAACGCTAATCCATTTATTTCGCGATACTTTCCATCGGATGTTATAATATCATATCTCATTCTTGGGAATAACTCCTAGTACTTTTCAGTTTTGCTTAAGCTCTGTTTGGAATTCACTAACTTTTTCTTCGAAAAGGGACGTCTGAATACAAATCTTACTCGTTTCTGTTTGACTCTGCAGTCCTTTCCCGACCTTATGTGCATACTACTTTCATTTAATTCCTTTGTAGTCCATATTTCGTTAATCATTTTCTGGTGCTCGTCTGATTGATATTACTCGCTCTCGCCTCTTTCTCTCGCTCTCTTTTTGTCGCTACGTTACAAACGCAAACAAATACACACACACACACACACACACACACACACACACACACTTACACAAAACCTTCCTCTAAAATTGTTGAGCATTCTCTTAACAACGTCGCTTCGCTTTCATTTTTCGCGTTAGTTTGTTGGCGGGTGCGCTGAAACCATTTGTCTGCCTACAGCCTTTAGTAACCATATGAATAACAATGTAACGGAATTACACTCGTATTTTACACGAACTATTTGTCGCAGATGAATTATTGTTACCTTATGAGATAATTTACGATGTCAGTGCACATAAATAGACCAGACGGCAGCCAGGAGATACGTCACGTTACTACTTTTAGCTACACATGTATTAGGACATGTGACGTTGCGGCGCATTACAACTAATCTTCCATATCGCCTTCATTCATCACCATAACTGCCGATATGGTACTTTCCAAGGAACAAGAAATTCTAGACGCGCGCTAAATAACACCGCAGCATCGGCCTTCCAAAGCACGTAGGCTGACACAAAAAGGATGCGGCAACAGAAATGGAAGTGCGCCTCAAAAGTGTCGGGAGAGATGCTCAAGATCTAGTGAGGCTGAGTAGAATACTCGCTTGTTGCTTACTTGACTTCGTCTCTTACGAACAGTCTACGTAAATACAATCGACTTCATCAGGAGTTGTTTAGGTATTAATATTCAGTTAATGTCATAATTCTTAAAAGTGAAGAGTGAATGGTAAAATAATTTTTGGAGGTGCTATTCAAACGGGAAACGTGAGCGAATGAGTTGTTGATACGCAACCGAGGAGTGAAATTTTTGCTACAACAGACAGTATGTGCTCACAACACTTGGGGCAGGACGTGTATGTCTTAAGTTGATCAAAGGCTATAAGAGGAAGACAAACCCGAAATAGTGAACTCCATATTTCTGGTCGGGCCTTAAGGCGGAAGAAGTATTTAAGTGGAAGGAAGTTTAATATAACTAGACAACGCCAAAAAAATTTGTTTGGTTAATGTTAATGGTTGTATACCATAAATAACAGTTCAGGTGTACACTATGCAGAAAAATAGCCACTTATTTGAAATCCCGTCGTTTTCCCACATTGTGACGCAGAAGTGTGAAATTTGCCTCAAAGGCGTCTCCAACATTGTATTGTATGGAACTGGGGACCTAGAAACGACGGAGAGACTTCGCCCCCGCCTTAGCCCTCTGTGGTTCACAACCACACAACAGGCTACAGCAGTCCACTCACCGCCGGCCGGTGTGGATGAGCGGTTCTAGGCGCTTCAGTCTGGAACCGCGCCACCGCTACGGTCGCAGGTTCGAATCCTGCCTCGGGCATAGATGTGTGTGATTTCCCTAGGTTAGTTAGGTTCAAGTAGTTCTACGTTCTAGGGGACTGATGAACTCCGATGTTAAGTCCCATAGTGCTCAGAACTATTTGAACTATTTGAAGTCCACTCAGTCCACTCACCCCACCGCTGCCTCACACCGAATCCAGGGTTATTGTGCGGTTTGTTTGGCCCCCAGTGCCCCCCCCCTCCCCCCCACGTCTCACATCAGACGAGTGTAAACCCAAATGTTTGTGTGGTAGAGTGACTATGGTGTACGCATACGTAGAGACAGTGTTTTCGCAGCAATCGCCGACATAGTGTAACTGAGTCGGAATAAGGGGAACCAATCCGTATTGGCCGAGACAGATGGAAAACCGCCTTAAAAACCATCCACAGACTGGCCGGCACACCGGACCTCGACACTAACCCGCCGGGCGGATTCGTGCCTTCCCGCCCGGAAAACAGTGCGTTACATCGCACGGCTAACCGGGCGGGCGTATCCATTACTATGTAATGAAGCAAACGCTTGGCGCCCTGTAACGTCACCTTATGACCCGGCGGCGCTTCAAACAGCAAGACGTCGACACGTGCGAAAAAACGCCAGAGCTCAGAAGTTAATGAGTAGTAAGCTGGGTTAATGATGTCACACTGACATTAGATTTCATGGAAATGCTGCCCAGTGCCACCGTGCACCGTGGACTTGCCGTCACACGATAGGGAGGTCGTCATACCCAAACCCCACCACCCACCGACTCTCAGCCCTTCTCTTGACACGTCTGCAATGGAAGTCACAACCGCGATGCCTGGCATTGAAATCACACGGTTTTCTTGAGGATGACAGAGGAAAACATTTTAGAAACACTCATAATCTGTGAAATGGCCTTCGGAGGTAGCGTAAAGTACGTCAAAGAAGCCACTTTTTTCCTTGGCATTTGTTTACAGTTTGCCGTGCGATGTGCAACAGAAAGACGTTCTTCATAGCTTTTGGCACTGATGCCAACGCCCCCTCCCTTCTCCACCAGACGTTTCAGCCTTTCTCTGAGGACATCGTGAGACTGTAAACCCATTGAACGTAATTTTAGACCTTTCGAGTGTAGCACAGACGAAATTTTTACGCTGGAATATAGGGCGGAGCCTCTAGGGACCGCTCAAAACCACTCGACGAAATCTGACGTTATCTGAAGCAGGAAAGGGTGTTTATGGTGCGGGCAGGCAATCTCATCCACACCTTCAGATTTCGCATGACGTCAGAGAGGTGCCAGAGCAACAGTGTAGCGACTCTTATCTGAATGGTGTCAATGGGGTTTCCTGTCCACAGGCGCCTAGGAATCGTTCACGGGCTATCTCTGTAAGAGACACCTTTTTAAAGTGCTGAAATAAGTTTCACCGTGCAACCGAGGGTGTTGCCAAACTGCAGGGGAGAGTGAAAGTTCTTAGAGGAACCCTTTGGGTCCTTTTACTCATACATACTGAAGTGCCAAAGAAACTGGTATAGGCATGCATATTCAAATACCGAGATATGAATGCGGCGCTGCGGTAGGCAACGCCTATAAAAGACAGCAACTGTCTGGTGCAGTTGTTAGATCGCTTACGGTGCTACAATGACAGATAATCAAGGTTTCAGTGAGTTCGAGCGAGCGATGGGACACTGCATCTCCGAAGTAGCGACGAAGTGGGGATTTTCCCGTACGACCATTTCACGAGTGTACTATGAATATCAAGAATCCGGTAAAACATCAAATCTCCGACATCGCTGCTGCCGGAAATTTCCTGCGATAATGGAACCAACGACGACTGAAGAGAATCGTTCAGCGTCACAGAAGTGCAACCCTTGCGCAAACTGCTGCAGATTGCAGTGGTGAGCCACCATCAAGGGTCAGCGTGCGAACCATTCAATGAAACATCATCGATATGGGCTTCCGGAGCCGAAGGCCTACTCCCGTATTCTTGATGACTGCACGACACAACGCTTTACACCTCGACTGGGTGCGTCAACACCGAAATTGGACTGTTGATGGCTGGAAACATGTTTCCTGGTCGGACGAGTAACGTTTCAAATTGTATCAAGCGGATGGACGTGTACTGGTATAACGACAACCCCATGAATCCATGGTTCCTGCATATCAGCAGGGGACTGTTCAAGCTGGCGGAAGCTCTGCATTCGTGTAGGTCGTGTGCAGCTGGAGTGATATGGGACCCCTGATACGTCTAGGTGCGACTCTGAAAGGTGACATATACTGCAACGCCACAATCAGTATTGTTAAATGGTTCAAATGGCTCTGAGCACTATGCGACTTAACTTCTGAGGTCATCAGTCGCCTAGAACTTAGAACTAATTAAACCTAACTAACCTAACGACATCACACGCATCCATGCCCGAGGCAGGATTCGAACCTGCGACCGTAGCGGTCGCTCGGCTCCAGACTGTAGTGCCTAGAACCGCATGGCCACTCCGGCCGGCTCAATATTGTTAATAACTTGTACTGATTAATTCTGCATAATGTCAAGTGTATATTCTTTGCTATGTGTTCTCTTTGATCTACTGTAAAGAAGTGGAAAGGTATTGTGACATGTTTACTCTTTGTAAGCTAAGTTCTTTGTATTATCTGGAAGGAAGTGGTATTTAATTATGTATATTTGTGCTGACTTCTTAATAGGTTTACATAATGAGATTTTTCAAAATATGTTTGCTGGCATCTATGTAATAACTGGTTCATAAATAGGGACTTTGTACTGTATAAAGAGAAACCCAAAGTAAATCCCCTCTGCAACGGAAGTGAGTTGCTGCGCTAGGCAAAGTGGATGTGGCGCTGTCTGGGCGGGCAAGTGAGTGAGCACACAGGCAGTGGGCAGTAAGTAACTGACGAGTAAACAGCGGAGGTGCCGAGTGAGGCTTCCAAGTGGAATGGAATGGTCTCGGATTTAATATGTGGATGTAAAATGAGGCTCTCGATTTGGGAAAAGCTCCAAAAATTATATTAACAACGCCAAGAAGAGGTAAATAGAGCTAATTATTGCCAATAGAAAGACCACCAAGCCGCCACATGCTCGCCACCACGATTGCGCAAACACTTCGTCACACATACGAGCCGGCCATTGTGGCCGTGCGGTTCTGGCGCTTCAGTCTGGAACCGCGTTACCGCTACGGTCGCAGGTTCGAATCCTGCCTCGGGCATGGATGTGTGTGATGTCCTTAGGTTAGTTAGGTTTAAGTAGCTCTAAGTTCTAGGGGACTGATGACCACAAATGTTAAGTCCCATAGTGCTCAGAGCCATTTGAACCACACATACGAAAGGTTAGAACTGTATTAATGCATGAACCAGTAATGTTGTGTTTGGTTCTGTGCAAATATAATCCTAATGTTGAAAATGTGTTTGAACAATGTGACTATCCTATGCACTTATCCGAGTAGGGTCCGTTCCTTTAAGTGATGAAATCCAAGAGTGTCCTTTTTGCATAAAGAATTGATAAACTTTTTATTTAAATAAGGATGCCTAATTTTCAATGAGAAAGTAATATTTTTGATTAAAGTAACTGTTGTATGGATAAAGAAAGAAAGGCATCAAAGTATAGAGTAATTAAAAAGCATTAACAGTTTTACAGTGCAATTTATTGATGTTTGGCAAAGATTTAAGCCAGTACTTGTAGGGCAGCAGCCTACTCACGCCTTATAAAATTCTCATCAGTCTTTCCATTGTGTGCCAGACTAGTCCGCTGTAACTAGCTCTCACGTCATAAATGTTGTGCAATACTTTAAAAATCAAGTAAATAACCTGAAACGTTTCTAGCATGTCAGGAGTAATACTAAATCAATATGTATTGCATATCAGTTCAATAACTTTAACCATTTTCGAAATTTGGATGTCTTTCTGTAAAAATCATTGGCGCAACAGAAAAGAGCTAGAAACTTAAAAATTTATATTTAGATTCCTTTTTCATAATAATTTAGTAGAAACAGTATTTTGGATCTCACAAATTAAAACTTTGGTTGAAATTCATAATTTTCTGGTTTTTGTCTTCGAAATTAAGGAAGAAAGATAGATTAAGTAGGCGAATAAATAAAGCTAGGATGTTTAAATTGAAGTAGAAGGGAGATCCGCTATAATCATAAAGATGTGAGAAGGTTCAACTGAATAACTATAAAACTATAGTGATAGCGTATCTCCAAAGGGCACGTTCAGAGCTCGTCTACTGTGTGTAGTGTAATTAAATTAATTCTCTCGCCCAAAATATTTGACTTAGCCACGTCAGACTTTTATTATGATTACTTACCTGTGTGCTGATTGCACATTTAAATTGAGAGTTTCATCGGCCATCAGCAAAGGAAGCAATGATTTATTCGATAACTTAAAGTGGTGCATTACTAGCCCAGCGTCTAGTCGGGACAGCCGATTTGATCAGGCGTTCCCTTAGCCGTCCGCACCGCGGCATTATATATAAGAACGCTGCGTGAGGAAGTAAGGCCCCAGTTCTCTCCAGACGCTGATTAGTGCACCACCTGTGTCGGGAGTTGCGTCGCGTCGGTATCATTGCTATAAACAGCCTCGGATGCCGTAATAAGTTACTCGGGATACGCGTAACCATGAAATCGTTTTCTTGTGAAGTGTTAATTCTGGGATGACTTTAATGATCTATCTTCAGTTTTCGTATGTCGTATTTTCACGTGGCGCCGTGGGACAGCCATTCTACCATTATTTAGCGTGGCGTTTGATGAACATTTTCATCAAATTATGGCGAGCATTCACTTAAACATTTAATTTGGACAGTTATAGTTGCATCAGCGCATTAGACTCTGAACTGCTCTGGTAGTTGGATTGTGTGGAATCCTTTTTTTGGTCTGTGACGTTCAGAATATAGTGAACATTTTAGACAGAATCGTTTTTGATTATGAATCCCAGACAATCTCCTAATTCCTCAGAGCTATAAGCTGTAGCTATAAGTGTATTTCTCAGATGAAGTGGGCACTAGGAATTCTAATTACAGGCTTCACGTTTTGCTAATCACTTTCTGGTTGCCAATATTGTAGTTAGAGAGCCAGTGTTGAGAACGGCAAACAACGGCATTAAATAAACAATAGGAACATTTATAATAACAATTATTTCACCCGCCGCCCCACATATGTTGCTAACCAGCCGGGAAATGCATCTTTTCTACATTACAAAACATTCTACATCTTATATAACAAACTTATTCCACCCGCCGCCCCACATATGTTGCTAATCGGCGGGGAAAAACAAACAAAACAAAACATATATTCTACAAATTATTCCACCCACCGCCCCACAATTGGTGCATCGGCCGGGAAAAGAAACTGAGTAAAAGTGAAACTGATTTTTAAATATTCGGATTCGGGAGTGAAATGCGACACGCAACTGAGTAATAGAAGATTGATAGTGCTACGTGTACATGTGGACGACGCAATTGGATTAACAACGCATCTGGATTGACGGAGCTGGCACTGAGTCAAGCGGCGCTGCTGGCATCGCGAGAAGCCAGTTTCGCCTCACCGCAGTCGTCCGCTGGAGCAACCGGAGCCGCGCCTGCAGTTGCGGGCCAGGCAAACACACAGCAGCCGTCGAAGTGTCGTCTGCAGTTCAACACGCCGCGTCGCATCAGTAATCCTGGTACGCCGCGCCAGCCACGCCATACGTCGTGCAGAAGGAACTAAGTTAAGTGAAAAGCTGTTATAATTTTACTAACCTGCACTAAAAGACTGTCGGCGATGGAACTGCCAGAAGAAACCGAGGTTAAACTTAAATCAGAACCTATGTCTGTTGAGGGAACTATAAATCCAGACAACGATTCAAGTGTAAATATGCATGCAAATAGTAATGTTAAAGTGAAATATGAAGTATTGTCTCCTGACAGTAGTGTGAAAAGGGGCAATGATTCAATATTAGAGACCCCTGTAGTAAAGCAGAAAGCAGAAATTGTTAATTTATTGGATGATAGTTTATCTGATGAGTTAAAGACGAAACAGTCATCAGAGGTGGTAGAGTTTAAACAGGAGAAGTTAGATATGACTGATCAATCAGAAGTTTCATTTAGTTTTGATGATTCTGGTGTTGGAGCTAGTTTTTCGTCACCTGAGTGTGATAAAAAGCCAGCTAGTGAGCAACCCAAAGATACTGGGGCTAGTGATTTAAATGTAATATTACAAGCAATAGCTGCCAGTAATGCTAGAATGACAGCTGAGTTAAAATCTGATATAATTGAGGTAAATAACAGGATTGTAGCCAGCCCAACTAATTTTAATAAACGATTGGAGGTAATGGACAATACCTTCAAGGTTGGTTGCAATAAGTTGAAAGAGCATCTGGACAGTTTGAATTATAAAATTGATTACAATCATGAGGATATTAAGAAAAAGGTTGCTCAACAATTTTCTGAAATGTATAAAACAGTGAAATCCGAAGTTGCTGATGTTCGCAGCGACTTCCTAATGGAAGATGCGAAGCTGGAAGACAAGTTAACAGAAAAGATCGAGGCGGAATCTGAACTGTGCTCAGATAGGTTTAAAGATGTTAATATAAAAGTAAATATATGTCAAGCAGAAGTAGATGCAATCAAAACTGATACTACTCATATTATGCAAAGAGTAGATAATGTTGAAATGAGAGTAGATAATATGAGTACTAACATTACTAACATTGAGAGTAAAGTAGCTTCAGTAACTTCTGGTAATGGTAGTATGCAACAAGTTGTAGCTGCAAACGCCGCTTTTATCGGGTGTCGGCAGTTCTTGCGGTTCGATCCAGATAAAAATATCCACCCGCTAGATTTCTGGAACGATTTTGAAGATGTGATTCCACCAACTTGGTCTGAACGAGAGAAAATCTCATTTATTAGAAGCCATTTAGCAGGTGACGCCATGCGTTGGTCAGCTGATGTTATGTTGAAGTGTAAAACATTAGCGGAATTTAAAACAGCTTTCATTAATGAGTATTGGTCTAGTAATAAGCAAAATGAAGTGTTGAGAGAATTTTGGAGTGGAAAACGTTTCAGTGTAGGCAAGGAATCTATTAAAGAGTTTGCTACGTCCTGGATCTCACGTTTGTCACATCTGGCCGAAAAGCTGAAACCTGAAATGATAATACTAGGTCTTGAAGCCAAACTGCCATGGTATTGGCAAACTAGAATTATATCTGCCCCTAGAGACAATGTAGATCGTTTCATTGAATATTTGGAATGTGTAGAGCGTGTGGCTGCCAATGAAGAGCAAGCACGTAATAACAGAAATGCTAATAACACTAGTAGTAATTTTAAGAACGAGCAGAATGGCAATGTAAACATCAGAACAGTAGGTGTTCGCCGTCCTAAGAGAGGTAGGAATTTGAGAAATAATTATCAGAACCAACAATGGCATCCAAATGATAGTAATTTTGTTCCAAACAAAATTATGCAGGTAAACAACAGTGCGGAAAGCAAAGCTGTGCCAGTTAATTATAATGGAAATAAAGGAAACAGTATTAGGCCGAGGCAGGAAAACTAGTTCCCGTCTATGAGGACACTGGCGCTCACCAGGCGGTTACTTTTCCTAAGCCAGTAGTTACAGTAATTGGTAAGACAGATCAGAATACTCAGACTGAACATGTAGATGAGGGGTCGGTAGAATCTAAGGATCCAACAGGCAAAAAATGTTCGTTCTAGTCTTTTCAAATCGCCGGACCTTCTGACCACCAGACAGCACTCTGATACGTTGACACCAACTCTGACAGTCCCCATTGCCACGAGGACTCCAACCCCAAAGCTTTCTGGTGACTAGGAGAGGGTTACTGGAGCAGATCTCATATTTGGTAATACTTCACCTCTCCTAGTGAGTCCAACAAGAGAGGAAAATAATAATCTCATCAGTACAGGTCAGAGTATTAGTGCTCCTGCAGGAGAGGACCATAATTCTGATGACCGACCGTCATCTCCTTTGGAAGTTGTATTGGAATCAGATGATAATCAGAAAAATGATTCAGACAAATATGAAACGCCTGCGAGTAATCAGGAAGGAGCGCTTGCTGTATGGAGAAAAAGTATCTTGAACTACAGTAAGTCTAAAGAGACCAAGAGAAGAGCTTAGGATGCAGATCTCCGTGCCATTGTGGCACAGGATTATGAAGTAAGTGTTAAGAAATCAGATGTGAAAAAGAAAACAGTGAAGAGGAACAAGAAGAAGGTGGATAAGGAGACTGAGGAAGAAGCGAGGTTGGTGGAGTCGAAGTTGGAGAGTCTGGTGGAAGAAATTGGAAACAAACAGACTGAAAGTGGACTTCCATTTTAAGAAGACATTAGTGTCTCGGTGATCGATGTGGAGGAAGGTGCAGTGGGAAAAAAAACTCTGGACAGTACAAATGAAAGTACAGAGAATGTCCCACTGACCAGTGGAAGCCTGGAGCCAAAACAAAATTCAGATAAATCTGCAGTTTTATTAGCTGATACAAGTACTGTTCCTGCAAAGCTTCTGATAATCTTGAAGAGAAGTTTACTACAAATAGTGAGAAAACTGTAGAATTGGAACCAGAGGAAACCCGTTCCGCTAGTGAACAGGGAGGAAATTCCAAATTTGTACATCCTAAAGAAACCTCAACAAAGCAGAGTTCTAGAAACCGGAAAAGAAAAGTGTCAGGAGTTGTTGATGGGACTCCTAGGAAAAGACAGAAAATTAAACATTGTACGACAGGTAAAGAAAATAAATCGAAAGGAAAAAATACAAAGGGAGGAAATGGTGATAATGCTTCCAGGTTGGCTAATGATTCTGACAGAGGTTTAGGAGCTTCCTCTTTTTTGGAGAGAAATGAGTTAAACTCTGAAATAGATGATAGTGAGACGGACCACACTAAAACAGAAGCAAACACAAAAGTAAGCGTATCAGCTGCCCCAGTTACTGATACGACTTCCATTCCCAGTAGTAGCGAAAGTAAAGATTCACGCTGCGTAACTATACAAAGTGTGTGTACGGAGGTAAATGTTATGGAGGCATTTATCTCCACCGCTGCCCTGGAACCTCCGCAGAAAGTAAGCCCAATGAATAGCATTCTTGGCACAGGGTTTCAGGTTCCAATTACACCCCGTATCATGAGTCCAAGCACATTATTAGATACTCCAATTTCAAACTTCCTCCTTGAGCAACCTTCAGTCGACTTGTCTATGATCCCAACTCCAAACCTCCCTCCTACACCTTATATTGCTGTGACGTCACACTCAGCTGAGCTAAACAGTCCAACATCATATGCGAGCAGTCCCAGCTATGTGAGATCTTCTTTCCTTTTCAGGTCTCACTCTCTTCATCTTTCCTATCCACAAAAATTTCGATCCATTCTTTCCAATGTGAAAATTTTCTGAAACCAATGAATTCTGTAGGGAGGAGGTTGTTCTGTAACCTCTACACAGTGTGGCAGCTGTGCAGTCCCAGCTGTGTGAGATCTTCATTCACATTTCAGATTTCACTCTCTCTTCATCTTTTCTATCCACCTAAAATTTCGACCTCTTCTTTCCAACACATTAAATTTTCCGTTATGACTATCAAGCCAGCATTAAGCTAATGAATTCTGTAGGGAGGAGGTTTTTCTGTAACCTCTACACAGTGTGGCAGCTGTGCAGTCCCAGCTGTGTGAGATCTTTCCTTTTCAGGTCTCACTCTCTTCATCTTTTCTATCCACCTAAAATTTCGACCTCTTCTTTCCAACACATTAAATTTTCCGTTATGACTGTCAAGCCAGCATAAAGCTAATGAATTCTGTAGGGAGGAAGTTGTTCTGTAACCTCTACACAGTGTGGCAGATGTGCAGTTTCAGCTGTGTGAGATGTTCTTTCCATTTCAGGTCTCAATCATTCTTCATCTTTCCTATCCACCAAAGTTTCGACTCCTTCTTTGCAATACAAAAATTTTCCGTCATGACTATCAAGCCATGGGTTCTGTAACCATTCTATCCACCGATTAGAGAAAAAATACCTAATGTGACAAACCTAACAGTGTCATAAACAACAGAGAAGTATGATGTAATTAAGATACAAAGGTAATTGAGTAACAAGTATGTATAGAACCTTGGTAATATTATAAGTACAAAGTTGTTGTTTTATTGGAAATGGTCCACCAACAGTAATTTAAAAAGATATACAAATTTGTGTACAAGCAGGATTGAAGTGGCAGTGAAACCTAATGTATGCTGTAGAGATAACTAATTAATAGTAAAAGAGATTGCTTAATGTTATGAAAAAAATGCAGATAACTTGTAAGAATGAACTCACCTTGTGTAGCAAGGAATGGCAGTGTAATAGAATTGAACAGTGTTTGTGGTTGAGACGTGAAGGACACGTCCTTGAAATATTTATAAGGTTGGAGCTGGCCGTTATTTGGTGTAGTGTGTGACAGGACACACCTACACGTATTGAGGTTATGAGTTGGAGGCGTGAATGCGACCATAGGTACCCTTATGTTAGATGAGACAGAGCAGCTCATGGTGTCCTATAGGTTTAAGGAATTTAGCATTACGCTCGTCCATAATTACTTAATGCACTTTAGTGGTAGGTCGAGATAGACTACCTGTGGTTTCAGCGTCCGATCGAGTGGAAATGGATTGCCACGTGAGCAAACTGATCAGCTGCAATACACTATAGATATGAAATAAATGTGCTATCCTATGCTTTAAATGTTAATAGAGTGAGTGTTAAATAAGTACATACACTAGCAACATATTTGAGTAACATAATGGCAGACGTGACACATTATTTATAGCTCAGCATAAATACACTTCGATGAAGTAAGTACATAATTGCAGATGTGGAACTGACACAGCAGCAGAGGACCAATAAGTGGATTTAGTAGTCAACTAAACGTAGTGTGTTTTGAACATTCAGAACTGTACTATTACCACAAGTTACTCACATGTACAAAGGAGCTGAGAAGACAACTACTAATCAAATATACTCATGCTATCTCTAAGAATAAGGAAATCGAAGATGAGTCAGTTAAGTAAATAAAATACAGATTTGTCCGGAATGTACCGAGCATTGGTTCAGTGTTCCGGCCCAGAAATAATAAATTGAAATTAAATAGGATTTATGATTGTATGCCTTGAGCATAAATTTTCTCTAGTACGTGAATAAGGCGTTTTGAGCCATTTGTTTACCGATTTTATGACAGTTAAGTAACTGCGAGAGTAAAATTGAAAAAGTTCTGTTAACTTTGTTCCAGTAACATATTAAAAGAAAAATGTATATATCCCCATTTCATTGTGACCCACCCTTAGATATTAAGTGAACAGAGTCTGAGGCACTCTTTTTGTTTGTTCTACAGAACAAACCAGATAATGGCAGCCTGGTAGCTGCGTGAAAGCGTGGAGTGACTTGACACAACTCACAGTGACCCCTCCCCTTTCCCCATGTAATTTACAGTGAACGTGAAGGACTCACACCATAGCAACTTCCCCTCCTCTCCCCTTGTGAATGGAAGTGTAGAACGCCAGCCAAAGCGGCTACAACCACGTGTGTAAAAATGAAATTGTCATGATTTGTGAAATTTTCTTTCAGGTTTAGAAAAGACTGCTAAGATATAATCATCTGTTTATGTATCATTAATAGCTGTGTTATTTTCTTTGAATTTGTGTATGTAAAAATTTATTTAATGGATTTAAGATTTTCATAATTTTACATATTTTATGTGTTTGTCTGTCTAAGGCAATACGTATGCCAAAGTGTTTCACTGATTTTGCTTAAATTTTGAGGGATAATGTTGCTTAAGAGGCAGTGAACATGCCAGTAATTTAAATAATTGAAGTAGGTAATCAGTTTTCTTTTAATATTTCTATATGTTTACATTTCAATTTTAATTTTCATAGGGAGTTAAGCTGCTCTCTTGCTTCCCTTTTTGTAATTAATTTTTTTCTTCTCTTTTCTCATTTATATTCAAAAAAAAATTAAGTAGAGGGTGATGTAGGGAAGCAGCCTACTCACGCCTTATAAAATTCTCATCAGTCTTTCCATTGTGTGCCAGACTAGTCCGCTGTAACTAGCTCTGACGTCATAAATGTTGCGCAATACTTTAAAAATCAAGTAAATAACCTGAAACGTTTCTAGCATGTCAGGAGTAATACTAAACCAATATGTATTGAATATCAGTTCAATAATTTTAACCATTTTCGAAATTTGGATGTCTTTCTGTAAAAATCATTGGCGCAACAGAAAAGAGCTAGCAACTTAAAAATTTATATTTAGATTCCTTTTTCATAATAATTTAGTAGAAACAGTATTTTGGATCTCACAAATTAAAATTTTAGTTGAAATTCATAATTTTCTGGTGTTTGTCTTAGAAATTAAGGAAGAAAGATAGATTAAGTAGGCGAATAAATAAGGCTAGGATGTTTAAATTGAAGTAGAAGGGAGATCCGCTATAATCATAAAGATGTGAGAAGGTTCAACCGAATAACTATAAAACTATAGCGATAGCGTATCTCCAAAGGGCACGTTCAGAGCTCGTCTACTGCGTGTAGTGTAATTAAATTAATTCTCACGCCCAAACTATTTGACTTAGCCACGTCAGACTTTTATTATGATTACTTACCTGTGTACTGATTGCACATTTAAATTGAGAGCTTCATCGGCCATCAGCAAAGGAAGCAATGATTTATTCGATAACTTAAAGTGGTGCATTACTAGCCCAGCGTCTAGTCGGGACAGCCGATTTGATCAGGCGTTCCCTTAGCTGTCCGCACCGCGGCTTTATATATAAGAACGCTGCGCGAGGAAGTAAGGCCCCAGTTCTCTCCAGATGCTGATTAGCGCACCACCTGTGTCAGGAGTCGCGTCGCGTCAGTATCATTGCTATAAACAGCCTCGGATGCCGTAATAAGTTACTCGGGATATGCGTAACCTTGAAATCGTTTTCGAGTGAAGTGTTAATTCTGGGATGACTTTAATGATCTATCTTCAGTTATTCCACCCGCCGCCCCACATACTCTTCATGTGTAGGGTAAATTTTACTTGTTTTCTTCATACGTATAAAAGAGACTATTTGCGTTTGAGTATTTCGAAACTCAAATAGAAAATAATCTTGAATATTAATTTAGGAAAGAGTATTACTTGGAAAACAAAAGTGATCTGATGTTTGTTGCTTTAAAGTTGTTTTCAAAACTACTTGCTTCACAAGTGGTATCATAAAACACTTTGTCTTGGAAAAGGTTTGGTAAACTGGGTATATGGTAACCAAATACACAAATAAAAGTAAGAGAACTCCGAATCTGCAGGGACGTAAGTCAGTTGCCACAGGTCTTCTTGGTGATAAAATTACCCTAAGTCCCTGTAGCACAAGTACTTGTACTATAATTAGGCTAAGAGCTGATGTTAGTGATCTAAGTTTATGTTAGAAAACATAAAACATGAAAACACTAGGCTGTATGGGACCAGCTATATAAAAGGAAAGCAGTTGCACGCCTCTGAATCAGTAATGACAGCGGTATATAAAACCAAACCCAACTGTAATATGGATGGAAATCATATAATAATAAGACTCTGCACATTAAGATAAAGATCATGGATTACTTGTGACTAGACATTACTTGTGATTAGACATATTCTGTAACAAGAAAGGCCAACAAATCGGAAACAATATCAGAAGGTAGTGAAATACATAATAACGTAAGTAGAAAAATCGGTTGGCAACAGCCCACATTGTGCTGTATTTGCCTAGCCAAACGCTGGTTTGCTCCCCAAACACAGCACAATGAGGATGTTGTTCTCTTTGCTGATGATACAAGTATAGTAATCACACCTGACAAACAAGAATTAACTGATGAAATTGTCAATCATGTCTTTCAGAAAATTACTAAGTGGTTCCTTGTAATCGGACTCTCACTGAATTTTGATAAGACACAGTACATACAGTTCCGTACTGTAAATGGTATGACGCCATTAATAAATATATACCTTAATCAGAAGCGTATAGCTGAGGTAGAATATTCAGAATTTTTAGGTGTGTCCATTGATGAGAGATTAAATTGGGAGAAACACATTGATGATCTGACGAAACGTTTGAGCTCAGCTACTTATGCAATAAGGGTCATTGCAAATTTTGGTGATAAACATCTTAGTAAATTAGCTTACTACGCCTATTTTCACTCATTGCTTGCATATGGCATCATATTTTGGGGTAATTCATCACTGAGAAATAAAGTATTTATTGCACAAAAGCGTGTAATCAGAATAATAGCTGGAGACCACCCAAGATCATCATGCAGACATTTATTTAAGGATCTAGGGATATTCACAGTAGCTTCTCAGTATATATGCTCTCTTATGAAATTTCTTATTAACAACCAAACCCAATTCAAAAGTAATAGCAGTGTGCGTAACTACAACACTAGGAGAAAGGATGATCTTCACTATTCAAGATTAAATCTAACTTTGGCACAGAAAGGGGTGAATTATACTGCCACTAAAGTCTTTGGTCACTCACCAAATAGTATCAAAAGTCTGACAGATAACCAACAAGTATTTAAGAAAAAATTAAAAGAATTTCTGAATGACAACTCCTTCTACTCCATAGAGGAATTTTTAGATATAAATTAAGAAAAAAAGGAAAAAAAACAAACAAAAACGTATAAAAACTAAAAAACAAAAATAGGTGTAATATTAACTTAATTATGTTGTTAAATTAACTTAATAATGTCATGTATTGGAAAATTTGACTCGTTCCACATGATTACGAAATATCGTATTCATGATCCATGGAACTAGTATTAATCTAATCTAATCTAATCTAATCTAATGGTTTCTCTACTCCTATTATTATATGTTTCACTATCCTTTCATATTGTTTCCAATTTGTTGCTGTTTCCTCTTACAGAATATATCTAGTCACAAGGAATCCATGATCTTTATCTTGAGGTGCAGAGGCTTCTTATTATTTGCTTTTAATCCACATGGGACTGACCCCTATCTTTTCTACTCATAGCTCTGAATCCTCGAGAAACACTTTTCCCTCAGCGTAGGTACTTCTGACTTTAAGTGAAAGTGCAGTGGCTCAGTGTTTTGTCTCAGAAAAATTTACCATTCAGCAGTGTGTTTTTAAAACGTGTATGTTTTCGTTTTTTAGCTATTTGTCTTTGATTTTTAATATAAAATAGAGAAACGGTCCTAATATATTCTCTCATTCCTGTTGTATCTTTCAAAATTCCTTTGGCTTAAGAGCGGAATACTATACTGCTGACAGTTAGAGGAAAAAAGCAGGTATGTTAACGAATGTTCATGTACTTCTAAACACTGCTCTATGGCTCTGCACATATTGGTAAATTCTCTTTATAGTAGCTTGACTACGGTACACTATATATTTTTAATATAAAATAGAGAAACGGTCCTAATATATTCTCTCATTCCTGTTATATCTTTCAAAATTCCTTTGGCTTAAGAGCGGAATACTATACTGCTGACAGTTAGAGGAAAAAAGCAGTTATGTTAACGAATGTTCATGTACTTCTAAACACTGCTCTATGGCTCTGCACATATTGGTAAATTCTCTTTATAGTAGCTTGACTACGGTACACTATAGATCCCGTGATGACAGCACGATTCTGTCAAAACTGTCCATTGTGAAACGAAATAAACGTACAAGGCGATCTTGGTTGCAGAAGATTTTCCTATTCACCAAGGCAGATCGCTTCTACGATCATATGCAACTATATCAACTGAAATTATACACCGAGCGAAGTGGAGCAGTGGTTAGCACACTGGACTCGCATGCGGGACGATGACGGTTCAAATCCGCCTTTGGCCATTCTGACTTAGGTCTTCCTTGATTTCAGTAAATCGCATTAGGCCAATTCCGGGATGTTTCTTCTGAAAGGGAACGACCGACTTCCTTCCCCATCCCTCCCTAATCCGATGGGACCCATAATCTCGCCGTTTGGACCCCTCCCCCAAATCAGTCTGTCAACCAGAAATTATAGCAGATACCTAGATATTTAATCGACATGACTATGTTAAACAGCAGACTACTAACGCTATACTCGAAAATTATTGTTAGTTTTTCCTACTCATCTGCATTAACATACGTTTTCTTACGTTCAGAACAAGCAGCCATTCAGCACATCACCTAGCTAGTTGCTCCGTACAGCGATTCGAAAATGAATAATATCTGCAATTTTCATAGCACATAGTCTCGTCCTAGATCGGATGTCAGAATCCGATAATGCGGGACTCAAGCAACGAAAACGCGTTCTTCTTACCACTAGTTTAGTCAAGACTTTGCAAAGTCATGGACATTGTAGGCAATTTCATAAGAGTGATTTGCAGGAGTGGGGCAGATTTCTCCTGCTAAATTGGCTTGAAATTTTCTTGTCATCTCGATGAATTCCTCCGAACAATTTCAACTTATACATCGAAAACTACACTGAATTTTTTATATGGGTGGAATACATGTAAAGAAATATACTGTCAAAAGTTTAGCTGCTAAGACGCACAGGTGTTTTTTTATGTTGAAAATTGCGAAATTCGTATCCTACCAGGTGACTGGAGCAATGTACAGCCGTGGCATACTGCGCATGCTCAACTCGGCAAGAGCATATACTTTTTTGACGGTGTATCGGTAAACAGATAACACGACACAATGCGATCGTAATTGTAAAGTGAATTTCAATAAGAGTTAATAACGAGATAAAACTTAATTAATATTCATTATATTTTCTTCGCACGTATCTGCTAATAGCATCTATGTGTACAGCTTCCAGAGTTCCACAGTATGATGAATCCAGTTCACGTTCACAGTTTGGCAAAGATGAAAATGAAGAACATTGCATGCAATCGACTAGAAATCACGTACTTCTCCTGAAGACCTGCATATGTATTATTTGTTTATTAATTCTTGGTCATTCTTCAGAATTCAGACGAAAGGCGGTATAAAAATTTAGGCAACGAGTGGTGTCAATCGCCAGTCGTTGCATTTAGACGACACGCGGTTTACCTTTTTTCTATATAAAGTGTTGATTTAAAATTTAACATCAGTACAAGTACTATCAGCATTAAGATAGGGAAAATTGTGCATCACTAGAAATAGCACACAAAACACATTCTTCAAAACTTACGTATAAAACATTGTTTTACCCTTACAGAAAATGGAAGTGCCTTGTATATCATTAAATGCAGTCTTTGTCTTACATATCACCTCTATGAGAAGAAGAAGGAAAGTGAAATGTTAAATTTCTAAAAAGAAGGTTCAAATGGTTCAAATGGCTCTGAGCACTATGCGACTTAACTTCTGAGGTCATCAGTCGCCTAGAACTTAGAACTAATTAAACCTAACTAACCTAAGGACATCACACACATCCATGCCCGAGGCAGGATTCGAACCTGCGACCGTAGCAGTCGCGCGGTTCCCGATTGACCGCCTAGAACCGCTAGACCACCGCGGTCGGCTCTACAAAGAAGGTAAAATGATATCACAAAGAAATAATCAGTCAATAAAAAACTTATGTGTACATCAGTGATGAAGTATTCACTGCTCCATCTTATCTCCTCCCTGCTGCTGCTGGTTGGTAACTGCTGGAACATCCGTAGGCACAATTTGTACCACACGCTCACCGCCCTTAGCTGGAGGGAGAGCCTTCTTCGGTGCGTGATAATCAGGACACCGTCTGATGACAGTTGCGTCTGCAACTGTTCAGTCGCTACGTCCTTCGGCAACAAACAGCGACGCTGCATCTGGCGCGAGATGTGACCGTGCTCGTCTTGATGATCTTCATGCTTTGGCTCGACGATCACACTGTCGCCCGCCACTTTTACGGTTACCGCCATCGGTTGGAACTGCTGGACGTCTAAATTAACCTTGACCTCATCCTTGTTATTCTGGATAGTAGATACGCCGGAGTTACGAACTGCCAAATGACGCCATGGTCTATAGTACCCAGCCAGAGCAGGAACAAGAGACGGACAGGTGAAAAGCAAGTCGTCATGTGTCAGACCCAAGCCGAAATTCTGCCGGTGAACATCGTCCAGTAAGTGGCGGATAATCGTCACGTTCACAGTTTGGCAAAGATGAAAATGAAGAACATTGCATGCAATCGACTAGAAATCACGTACTTCTCCTGAAGACCTGCATATGTATTATTTGTTTATTAATTCTTGGTCATTCTTCAGAATTCAGACGAAAGGCGGTATAAAAATTTAGGCAACGAGTGGTGTCAATCGCCAGTCGTTGCATTTAGACGACACGCGGTTTACCTTTTTTCTATATAAAGTGTTGATTTAAAATTTAACATCAAGTACTATCAGCATTAAGATAGGGAAAATTGTGCATCACTAGAAATAGCACACAAAACACATTCTTCAAAACTTACGTATAAAACATTGTTTTACCCTTACAGAAAATGGAAGTGCCTTGTATATCATTAAATGCAGTCTTTGTCTTACATATCACCTCTATGAGAAGAAGAAGGAAAGTGAAATGTTAAATTTCTAAAAAGAAGGTTCAAATGGTTCAAATGGCTCTGAGCACTATGCGACTTAACTTCTGAGGTCATCAGTCGCCTAGAACTTAGAACTAATTAAACCTAACTAACCTAAGGACATCACACACATCCATGCCCGAGGCAGGATTCGAACCTGCGACCGTAGCAGTCGCGCGGTTCCCGATTGACCGCCTAGAACCGCTAGACCACCGCGGTCGGCTCTACAAAGAAGGTAAAATGATATCACAAAGAAATAATCAGTCAATAAAAAACTTATGTGTACATCAGTGATGAAGTATTCACTGCTCCATCTTATCTCCTCCCTGCTGCTGCTGGTTGGTAACTGCTGGAACATCCGTAGGCACAATTTGTACCACACGCTCACCGCCCTTAGCTGGAGGGAGAGCCTTCTTCGGTGCGTGATAATCAGGACACCGTCTGATGACAGTTGCGTCTGCAACTGTTCAGTCGCTACGTCCTTCGGCAACAAACAGCGACGCTGCATCTGGCGCGAGATGTGACCGTGCTCGTCTTGATGATCTTAATGCTTTGGCTCGACGATCACACTGTCGCCCGCCACTTTTACGGTTACCGCCATCGGTTGGAACTGCTGGACGTCTAAATTAACCTTGACCTCATCCTTGTTATTCTGGATAGTAGATACGCCGGAGTTACGAACTGCCAAATGACGCCATGGTCTATAGTACCCAGCCAGAGCAGGAACAAGAGACGGACAGGTGAAAAGCAAGTCGTCATGTGTCAGACCCAAGCCGAAATTCTGCCGGTGAACATCGTCCAGTAAGTGGCGGATAATCGGCGTCAAAGCCATCTTTTACGTATCAAATCGCTGCGGTACCTTCGAAATGTTCGCGCGTAGATTACGGGAGTAGATGTCACAGAGCAGCTAGAAAAGAAGACAAGCCGCCTACCAGGAACTGCCACAACCTACAGCGTTGCCAGTTCTTGCAGGGAGACGGACTTAAAGAGTATTATCAGCGTGGCTATGTTATTTGCTCCATGTTGGGACTGGCATAGACTGCCTCTGCGGCGGCCGGCTGCCGGCCAGGTTTTATGTAGAAGAGTACACTACTGATACTTTTCCCCTATCCTGATCCAGTCGAGAATGCTCCCCAGGATCAGTGATTGGCGGTATACCTCCTTGCGAGATCGAATCTCTACACTCTTTCCTTCGTGGTCTTCTCGTGAAATATACTTTAGAACGAAGCATTATATTGGTTTACTCTTCTAGGAGCTACCACTCTCGGATTTTTATCAGAAAACCATAAGGTAACACAGAACTATTCTGTGGGGAGGGCGATGAGTATCTCCATGGCGCTTCTGCACTCACTAAACGAACCTGTGACGAGACGCGCTGTTCTTCTTGGATCTTCCCTGTTTCATTTGTCAAGACTGACGAGAAATACTCAGTTATCGATCGAACGATGGGTTTTTTAAGCTACCTCATTCGTGGGTAGACTACACTTCTTGACGACCTTCCAATGAATTTCACTCGGTCACTTGCCTGTCCTACAATTTTTTATCAACTCGTTCGACTTTAAATCCCTTGGTACTCGTATTCTCAGATATTTACTGGAACTGACAGCTAATAGGGACTGTTCGGTAACCGTCTAATCACACAAAAACGGCTATTTTTTCTGTTTATAAGCTACCTTTGCTTGTGTTGATGGCCAAATGTCAGTCCCTGCAACAAGAGTCAAATCGCTATACATCTTCCTGCATTTCACTACAATTCCCTATCTTTTCGACTCCTCTATATATAACGGCATCACTTGCGAACAGCCTCATGGACCTTCCAACATTTTCTGCTAGGACTTTTACATATACTGAGAACAGTAATGGTTCAACAGCGCTTCCTCGGAATATGCCAGGAGCTTATCATACGTTTGAAAGTTTCGATCCTTTAAGAATGACATCCTCCGTTGTATTTGCAGGAAACTCTCCAATTCAGTCACAAACCTGGTGTGGTATTCCCTACGTACGTTATTTTGGTCATTAATCGACAGTGCAGACTTAGACGGAATGAATTCAGGAAGTCAAATAACACGGCGTCAACCAGGGCTCCAACATCTATTGCCGTCTGTGGCCCGTGAACAAATGGAGCGAGGTGGGTTTCACATGATTTTCTTTTCGGGATTAATTTAGATCCCTACTGAGGAGACTTTAGTTCTGATCATAATAAGTCAGCATAAAACATATTCCAAAACTCTACAACAGACTGACGTCAGCAATAAAGCCTTACAGTGGTGTGCATCTATTCTATAACCCTTCTTAAAAGAGGAATGACCTGTAAATTTTTCTAATCAGTTGCAACGCTTCGTTTCTTGAACAACCTACGACAGTCGGCTACCAGAAGAACGAGTTCTTTCGCATACTCTATGCAAAATCATATAGGTGTCCCATAAGGTCAAGGCGGCTCTTTGTTTTTTCTTAAGTGATTACGTTGATTTTCTGTCCTGCAGTCATTTATTTCTGGTACGATCTTTCTCAGTGGAACAATCCTGAAAAAAAAAGAAAAAAACGAATTTAGTATTTCGACTTGTCTCTGCCATCCTTTCTTTCGATGTCATTATGGGCACAGAGTAACTGAACAGGTAGATTTGAATCATTAGCTGAATTAACGTTAGACAAAAACCTCTCAGGATTTTCTCTCAGATCAGTAGATAACACTTCACTTTAGAATTCGTTGAATGCTTCATGCATGGCTCTCCTTAAGCTAATTTTGATACGCTTAGGTTATGTCTGTTGAAGAGACTTTAGCTACGTCTAAATCTGTAGCGAAGCTCTCTGTTCTTTCGAAGCAGCTTTCTAACACGGTTTCTGTGCGGCTGGTCCCGGCAGAGGTTCGAGTCCTCCCTCGGGCATGGGTGTGTGTGTTTGTCCTAACGATAATTTAGGTTAAGTAGTGTGTACGGTTAGGGACTAATGACCTTAGCAGTTAAGTCCCATAAAATTTCACACACATTTGAACATTTTATAACACTATTTTCGAAGCACGGCAACTCTTTCCCATCTATCACAACTTTGATTGACGCATGTATGTCCAAGGCATTTTACACACTATTCTTGAACATTGACAATTTATAACGAATATGGTCAGCCTGAGAGGTGAATTTCCGTTGTTGACTGTTCAGGTAATTTGAAATCTGTTTCCTGACACACTTTCTAAGCAGAAATATCACCCTACAATCCTTCACATTCGTACTGAGACCGCTAGTCAGTGATGCTATAACGCCATTGTGATTGCTGATTACCTGCTCTACGCTGACTCGAAACATTCGGACCTATTTGTAATTAGAATATCTAAGACACTACCGTTTACGTTCCAGTTCTCTGATTATCTGTTCAAGGTAATTTTCTGATAAGGCAATTACATCAATTTCGTGCGATATCCTGTCCGAACTACTCACAATGGTCGTTTGAGTCTCCAAGTCTATGGCTGGTAAATCGTTGTCTCACCCTAATACTATAGCAAGACCATGAAATTTAAGTGCACCAGTCTCCAGGTTTTCCCTGAAATGTTCCTCGGCCACTGCTGTTGGAGCATGCCGTCCATACACTACTATGTTTGGTGTACATTTAACACGTATCTTCACCCACATTAGTTCTCGTTGATAATCTGTGCTGACTTCAGAAGACATTATCGTACTATTTACGACTATAAAAACGTCTCCACCACTGGTATCCAGCCAACCTTTGCCATAAACCTTTCGATCGAAATCTATAATTACATTCCTTTCAACGCATAATTTCAACCAGCTTTCTGTCACTAGAGTTGTTTGTGCAGTATTACCGTTTATAAGGCAGACTACCTTTGGGATCATTTAATAGACCCTCCTGCAGTTAACCAACAGTACATTCATATTCTCTTTCTCCTACCTGCAATGCCGAATATTCTTCTCTCCATTTATTTAGCCTGCTATTCTAAGTTGTCTGCAAACAGAACATTTATGGGGCGTGTGAAATGATGTAACAAATATAAAAAACGGTATGTGCAAGTCAAACGTACACTTCAACACTAGTAGACCCTTCCTTTGTAGTGCACCACTAACCTATTAACAGGAGCCCCACAATGCTCCACATGATAGCGGAGATCGTGTAATTTGCACCCAAGATAGCCACAGAATCGTCTGAGCTTCTTGTTGAAACCTTTCTGTCGACTCCAAACCAGAGCACCCATATTGTTTCTGGGAACGGTGTTGCAAATTGACCTCAGCCTCCACTCTACACGCAAGACTAGCTGCCTTCACCAAGGCAGCTAGCAAGCTGTAAGAACCGAGGGGTACCTCAGAACCCAGGCGACAGGCATCATTCCTCCCGGCTCGAGTAGTGATTTGCAGCCGGGTGCAGCCAGTGTTCTGCACAGTCCAAATCTGTGACGAACATAAAGAGTCGACACTACTGGCCTTCCTTTTTGACTTCCCCAAGGAGCTCCTTTACTCTCTTGACGTTTTGCGCTCCTAAATTGTAGCAAGCCAACGCTCTACACTTGTCCGAACCTGTCAGGGTGATCGACCCTAGTGCCAACAGGCGAGGAGTCCTGTGCTGGCTCAGATTTACTTTCTGCAGCGGTCAATACCTCAAACCTGTTTGCAAGGAGTGAAGGGACAGCTGTGCGCTTAGTACACTCTTTCGCCTTCTGCCCAGAGATTCGCAACCCCACCCCTGTTCACCATTCACACTCATGTGCTTGCAGTCCAACCCAAGGACGGCATCTCAAGTCGCTGCGACATCAGGGATCCCAGGCGACGCAATGGAAGCACAAGGGGTGCTACAGCTTTCTCCTTAGTAACTCAACAAAACCACATCACAGGCCAACAACTTGAAGCCTTTTGGTCATGACCAACACAGATACCAGATTTTTTCGGGCAGCGGCCAATTCCTTTCACATCCGTATACAAGAGGCTCAGTCCGTATATCTTTAACCTGCGTTTTTGTCTATACGTCCATGAATATAATATTAACCCAAGTAGCAGCTACATTGAAGCGCCAAAGAAACTGATACAGGCACGCGTATTCAAATACTGAGATATTGTATGTAAACTGGCAGAACACGGCGCTGCAGTCGGCAACGCTATGTAAGACAACAAGTGTCTGGCGCAGTTATTAGATCGGCTACTGCTGCTACTGGCAGGTTATCAAGATTTAAGTGAGTTTCAACATGGTGTTATAGTCGGCACACAACCGATGGGGCTCAGCATCTCCGAGGTACCGATGAAGTGGGGATTTTCCCGTACGATCATTTCACTAGAGTAACGTGAATATCAGGAATCCGGTAAAACATCAAATCTCCGACGTCGCTGTGACTGGAAAAATATCCTGTGAGAACGGGACCTGACGTCGACTGAAGAGAGCCGTTCAACTAGACAGAAGTGCAACCCTTCCGCAAATTACTGCAGATCTTAATGCTGGACCATCAACAAGTGTCAGCGTGCGAACCATTCAACGAATCATCATCGGTATGGGTTTTCGGAGCCGAAGGCTCTTTCGTGTACTCTTGATGACTGCACGACACCAAGCTTTACGCCTCGTCTTGGCCTGTCAATACCGACATTGGGGATGTGTACGGGTATGGAGACAACCTCATGAATCCATGGACCTTGCATATCAGCAGGGGACTGTTTTAGCTGGCGGAAGCTCCGTCATGGTGTTGGGCGTGCGCAGTTGGAGTGATGTGGGACCCCTGATACGTCTAGACACAACTCTGACAGGTGATACATATGGAAGCATCCTGTCTGAACACCTGCATCCATTTATGTCCATTGTGCATTCCGGCGGACTTAGGAAATTCCAACAGGACAATGCGACACCCCGCACGCCCAGAATTGCTACAGAGTGGCTCCAGGAACACTCGTTTGAGTTTAAACCCTTCCGCTGGGCACCAAATTCCCCAGACATGGACATTGTTGAGCATATCTGGGATGCCTTGCAACGTGCTGTTCATAAGAGTTCTCCATCCCCCTCGTACTCTTACGGATTTTTGGACAGCCCGCAGGAGTCATGGTGTCAATTCCCTCCAGCACTACGTCAGACATTCGTCGAGCCTACCCCACATCGTTTTGTGGCACTTCACGATATTAGGCAGGTCTCTCTGGCTCTTCAGCGTAGATGCAGTCTAACCACTGCTGCTACATTTTTTCTAGGTATCAATACTCTACAAAGGCAGGTCATACAAGAAAAAAAGAGTTACTGTTCACAATGCAATAGCGTACATCGCCAGTGTTACGTGACGTGTAGCTTCTTTCCACACACTTCTAATGAAACTGAAATACGGCACTGGTTGCGAAGTTGAAGGGAGAGGGCACGAATTACCGCCATAAACTGTGATCAGGCTTGCGGAATTAAGATTTACATAATCGTATACAGCATTTTATCTTTCTGAACAGTCAGTAAGAGCATTGATACAGTGACTTTTCCACTCTGTAAGCGCAGAACAGGGACTCAGTGATCATAACGCCGTTGCAGCATCCCTGAATGTGGAAGTAAATAGGAATATAAAAAAAGGGAGGAAGGTTCATCTGTTTAGCAAGAGTGATAGGAGGCAGATTTCAGACTACCTAACATATCAAAACGAAAATTTCTGTTCCGACGCTGACAATGTTGAGTGCTTACGAAAAAGTTCAAGGCAATCGTAAAATACGTTTTAGACATGTATCTGCCGAGTAAAACTCGGAAGGACGGGGAAAACCCACCGTGGTTCAACAACAAAGTTAGGAAACTACTGCTAAAGCAAAGAGAGCTTCACTGCAAATTGAAACGCAGCCAAAACCTCTCAAACAAACAGAAGCTAAACGATGTCAAAGTTAGCGTAAGGAGGGCTTTGCGTGAAGCGTTCAGTGAATTCCAAAGTAAAATTCTATGTACCGACTTGACAGAAAATCCTAGGAATTTCTGGTCTTACGTTAAATCAGTAAGTGGATCGAAACAGCATATCCAGACACTCTGGGACGATAATGGCATTGAAACAGAGGATGACAGGCATAAAGCTGAAATACTAAATACCTTTTTCCAAAGTTGTTTCACAGAGGAAGACCGCACTGCAGTTCCTTCTCTAAATCCTCGCACGAACGAAAAGATGCCTGACATCGAAAGAAATGTCCAAGGAATAGAAAAGCAACTGAAATCACTCAGTAGAGGAAAGTCCACTGGACCTGACGAGATACCAATTCGATTCTACACAGAGTACGCGAAAGAACTTGCCCCCCCCCCCCTTCTAACAGCCGTGTACCGCAAGTCTCTAGAGGAACTGAAAGTTCCAAATGATTGGAAAAGAACACAGGTAGTTCCAGTTTTCAAGAAGGGTCGTCGAGCAGATGCGCAAAACTATAGGTATATATTTCTGACATCGATCTGTTGTAGAATTTTAGAACATGTTTCTTGCTCGCGTATCATGTCATTTCTGGAAACCCACAATCCACTCTGTAGAAATCTACATGGATTCCGGAAACAGCGAACGTGTGAGACCCAACTCGCTTTATTTCTTCTTGAGACCCAGAAAATATTAGATACGGGCTCCCAGGTAGATGCCATTTTCCTTGACTTCCGGAAGGCGTTCGATGCAGTTTCGCATTGTCGCCTGATAAACAAAGTAAGAACCTACGGAATATCAGACCAGCTCTGTGGCTGGATTGAAGAGCTTTTAGCAAACAGAACACAGAATGTTATTCTCAATGGAGAGACGTCTACAGACGTTAAAGTAACCTCTGGCGTGCCACAGGGGAGTGTTATGGGACCATTGCTTTTCACAATATAGAAATGACCTGGTAGATAGTGTCGGAAGTTCCATGCAGATTTTCGCGGATTGTGTTGTAGTATACAGAGAAGTTGCAGCATTAGAAAATTGCAGAAAAATGCAGGAAGATCTGCAGCGGACAGGCACTTGGTGCAGGGAGTGACAACTGACCCTTAACATAGACAAATATAATGTATTGCGAATACATAGAAAGATGGATCCTTTATTGTATGATTATATGATAGCGGAACAAACACTGGTAGCAGTTACTTCTGTAAAATATCTGGGAGTATGCGTACGGAACTATTTGAAGTGGAATAATCATATAAAATTAATTGTTGGTAAGGCGTGTGCCACGTTGAGATTCATTGGGAGACTCCTTAGAAAATGTAGTCCATCAACAAATGAGGTGGCTTACAAAACACTCGTTCAACCTATAGTTGAGTATTGCTCATCAGTGTGGGATCCGTACTTGGTCGGGTTGACGGAGGAGACAGAGAAGATCCAAAGAAGAGCGGCGAGTTTCGTCATAGGTTTATTTGGTAAACGTGATAGCGTTACGGAGATGTTTAGCAAACTCAAGTGGCAGACTCTGTAAGAGAGGTGCTCTGTATCGCGGTGTAGCTTGCCGTCCAGGTTACGAGAGGGTGCGTTTCTGGATGAGGAATCGAATGTATTGCTTCCCACTACTTATACCTCCGGAGTAGATCATGAATGTAAAATTAGAGAGATTCGAGCGCACACGGAGGCTTTTTTTTAGATTAGATTAGATTAATTATTCATTCCATAGACCCATAAAAGATGGAATCCTCCTGGGTATGGAACGTGTCAGATAAACACATTACAAAAATGCAATTAAAAAACTTGAGTTTCATTAATTTTAATGCTCCTCAGTCAATAAACAGTAAAATTATGTACATGAATTAAAATTAAACTTCTAATATCTACAGGTTTAATACTTACATCTGCTTTCATTAAATCCATCATTCAGACATTTGCTAGTTTCTTCGCTATTACAACCAAGTATTGTCAAAAATTAAAGTAAATTATTCATTTCAGTGATTCTCAGTTAAGAACAGTCAGATTATGTACAAGATTTTAAATTAAACTTCCACTATTTACAGACTTAAAACTTACATCTGCTTTCCATACATCCATCATTCACACATTAGGTAGTTACTTGGGTGTTAACAAAAATTAAAGTATAATAAAATTTCATTAAAATGGTCTACTGCACTTGTTGAGAAACTCATGGATGGAATAGAAGGAGTTGGCTATCAAAAATTCTTTTAAATTATGTTTAAATTGTGCCTTGTCTGATACTAAACTCTTAATGGTTGCTGGTTGAAAATATGCGTTGCTGAATACTGGACTCCTTTCTGGGCAAGAGTAAGTGATTTTACATCTTTATGTATATTTTTCTTATTCCTAGTATTGATACTGTGTACTAAGCAGTTAGTTGGAAAAAGAGATGTATAATTTACAACAAACTTCATTAAGGAATAAATATACTGAGAAGCTGTGGTTAATATGAACAATTCTTTGAATAGGTTTTGACATGATGTTCTTGAATTACACTACTCATTACTCTTATTATACGCTTCTGTACTCTAAAAAAATTTCTCTGTTTGTGGAGTTATCCCAAAATATGATACCATATGACATAATGGAAGGAGAATAAGCAAAATATTCCAGTTTTTTTATATTTATATCTCCTATGTCTGACATAATTCGCATTGTAAACACAGACTTGCTTAGGCGCTTTAGCAGTTCGTTAGTATGTTGCTCCCAACTGAATTTATTATCAAGTTGTAATCCCAAAAATTTTACAGTCTCATCTTCTCCTATTTCCATGTCATCATATTTTACACACACACCAGAAGTAAATCTCTTGGAAGTTCTGAACTGCATATAGTGGGTCTTGTAAAAGTTTAATGACAGTGAATTGGCTATGAACCACTTGTTAATGTCAGTAAAAATTTAATTATCTACCCTTTCTAAGTTTATATTTGATTTACTATTTATTGCAATGTTTGTATCTTCTGCAAATAAGACAAGTTTGGCATCTGGTAATGTAACAGATGACAGGTCATTAATATACACTACTTTCCGGCAGTCGTTCTTCCCGCGAACCATACGCGACTGGAACAGGAAAGGGAGGTAATGACAGTGGCACGTAAAGTGCCCTCCGCCACAGACCGTTGGGTGGTTCAAACGGCTCTGAACACTATGGGACTTAACTGCTAAGGTCATCAGTCCCCTAGAACTTACAACTACTTAAACCTAACTAACCAAAGGACACCACACACATCCATGCCCGAGGCTGGATTCGAACCTGCGACCGCAGCGGTCACGCGATTCCAGACTGTAGCACCGCTCGGCCGTTGGGTGGCCTGCGGAGTATAAATGTAGATGTAGATGTAGCGGACATTTCACATTCGATCTGTTGCTCTTCTGATTCCAGGTTGCAGTCTAGGAAATATTTCAATAGGGCGCGGGGGGGGGGGGAGAGGGTTCATACTGCACTGTATACCGTTAAGGTTCTGTAAAAAGTAAATAGAAAGTTTTGGATTGATCGCGAGACAGGAGCGAAATTTTAATTTTCGGAGTAATACAAAAAGAAATTACTACTGTCGAACGGTACCAAATAGGAGAATTTTTTTAATGTATTATCGGTCGAACAACTTTCATCTGAATTTGGTGTGAATGTGTAAACAACATTGACGGTTAAGTTCCCTGGGGCTTCTATTGACCGATTATAGGGATGAAAGCGTTGTAGTGTGACGAAGCAATATGTGGTGTGTTGTGTCTAGACAAGACAGCCTAGACACAATGAGAGGAAGCCGAAAGGCACGCGCTTAAACTCACGCAGGCTGGCGTGAGGTCTGAGACAGGATACGTAATGAATGCTATAAAGAAAAGTACGTAGCTTCTGGAATACTTAACTTTAATCCACATTTTTAGAACATTGCTCTTGATGATACATTAACAGAATCTCAATATCAATTGAATACGGCGCCTTGCTAGGTCGTAGCAAATGTAGCTGAAGGCTATGCTAACTATCGTCTCGGCAAATGAGAGCGTATTTGTCAGTGAACCTTTCCTTGCAAAGTCGGCTGTACAATTGGGGCGAGTGCCAGGACGTCTCTCTAGACCTGCCGTGTGGTGGCGCTCGGTCTGCAATTACTGACAGTGGCGACACGCGGGTCCGGCGTACACTAATGGACCGCGGCCGATTTAAAGGCTACCACCTAGCAAGTGTGGTGTCTGACGGTGACACCACATTCCTCCCCCGCAAATCGGCGAACGGTTGTGTTTGTGTTATAATGCTTCCGCCCGCCGTGGGGAGGACCCCATGTTGACGTATGCGACGAGGTGGGGAGCCTAACAACAGGCGAGGCTGTGCCACCCGCACCCTGCCATTCGGTCCGAGGGGAGCTAGGAAACGCCTGAAAACCTAGTCCAGGGTGCACGCCAACATGCGGTGTATGCGCCCATAAATAGACAGGAGGGGCCGAAGATTCGACCTCTATGGCGTCGGGGTACCCGACGGGCGAAGACGACATCTGGTCCGGAGCGGGCAAGAGGTCCATGTCGGAGGAGAGATGGTCACGGGAAGCGACCGGCGGCGCGTGACCCAGGGAGGCGCATGGCAGCTGCAGCGAAGCGTCTACTGCGGGCGGCGCCGGCGGGAGAACAGGCTGCGGCGGCGGCGGCGCGTCGCCATGGGGCAATATGGAAGGCAGCGTCGGCAACACCTGGGGATGAGGCGAGCCAGTAGATGGGTCCCCAGGACGCTGACCGGACGGCACCGTCGCTGAAAGCAGACGGGGAGCGGCAGAACCCGTGCGACGACAGAGGCGCAGCTGATTGAGATGCCGACGCACCTCACCAGAGGCCCCCAAAACCAGATACATAGCACGGCCGAGGCAGCGAAGAATGCGCCCTGTGAGCCAACGCCGTGAACCTCGATAGTTGCGATAGTATACAACGTCGCCTGGAGCAAAAGTAGGTGGCTGCCGCTGCACAGGAACCTGATGCGGCGGATGCAGCAAAGACATCAGGGTTCGATGAGGACGACCGTGGAGCAACTCAGCCGGCGAGCGACCATCTCGGGGCTGAGAGCGATACGAAGACAAGAAGAGCAACAACGCGTCCTCCCGAGAATGCGACTCTTTCAACTTCAACATCTGTGACTTGAAAGTCCGGACCAATCGTTCAGCAGCACCGTTTGACTGAGGCGAAAACGGCGCGGATGTCAGATGTTGAATACCATTGGCCTTGCAGAATGACTGAAATTCTGCGGACATGAATTGTGGGCCATTGTCGGAAACAATAGTCTGTGGAAGACCTTCTATGCAAAAGATAGCAGATAACGCTTGGATGGTGGCTGCAGACGTCGTGGAAGACATCCTGACAACAAAAGGAAAATTACTGAAGGAATCAACAACAACCAACCATCGAGCATTCCAGAATGGACCAGCAAAATCTATGTGTAATCGTTGCCAAGGGGAAGTGGCTTTCGGCCATGCAAAGAATTTCCGCGGTGGTGCGGATTGTTGTTCGGCACACGCCATGCAAGAAGAGCACATATTCGTAATCGCAGCATCGATTCCGAACCAAGTACAGTGCTGACGAGCAAGTTGTTTCGTTCGCACTATACCCCAATGTCCTTGGTGGAGAAGCCGTAAGACACGGGACTGTAACGAACATGGGACCACGACCCGGGACTGATCATTATCAGAACGCAACAGAAAAACACCACGTCGTACAAAAAGTCTCTCCTTGTGAGCAAAAAATCGGCGAACCAACGGATCCTCGATCCGTGACTTTGACAAGGGCCATTGCGTAGCAACAAAACGCAAAACGGTAGCAAGGACAGGGTCAGTAGCTGTGGCTGTAGCTACACGACGAAAATCAATCGGAAACTATTCGACCACGTCATCAGTTTCCGCATCAATTAACATGCAAGCAAGTTCGGAAGAATCGAATGCTCTATCCGCAGCAACAGGCAAACGGGACAACGCATCAGCGTTTCCGTGCTTAGCAGTGGACCGATACAAGATATCGTAGCGGTACTGCGAGAGGTAAATAGACCAGCGAATGAATTTCTGCGCTGTACGTGGAGGTACAGGCTTGTTCGGATGAAAAAGCGACGTCAAAGGTTTGTGGTCTGTGATGATGGTAAAGTGGCGACCATACATGAAATCATGGAACTTAGTAACACCAAATACGAGAGCCAAAGCTTCTTTCTCAATCTGTGAATAATTTCTTTGCGCAGACGAGAGCAATTTTGACGCAAAGGCAATAGGGCGATCATGCGATCCATCTTTGTGCGCAAGCACAGCTCCGATCCCGAAATCCGATGCATCTACCATCAACAGAAGGGGTTGCTGGGGATCGAATGGCGTAAGGCAAGTATTTGAAAGCAACGCCGATTTCAACTGGCGAAAGGCGCGTTCGCATTCCGTCGTCCAGACGAACGGAACACCTTTACGGCGTAAGCGATGAAGCGGAGCTGAAATGGAAGAGGCATGGGGAACATAGCGATGATAATAGTTAATTTTTCCCAGCACACTCTGTAGCTGCTTCAAATTCTGCGGCGAAGGCAAGTCCTGTATGGCACGGAGGTGCTCGGGACTGGGATGTATGCCTTGGGCATGGATTACATGTCCCAGATATGGTAAATCACGAGCAAAAAACACACATTTGTCCTTCCGCAAGCGAAGACCATTTTGTCGCAAGACCTGAAATAATGTTCGGTGATTGGCTAAATGGTCTTCTTCCGTCTTTCCGGAGATCACAATATCGTCCAGATAGTTAGCGGCAGTATGGACCGACGCACAAACAGTTTGCAGATATTTCTGAAACAATGCAGGGGCGGATGCACACCCGAATGGCAGTCTTTTGAATCGATACAAACCAAGATGCGTGTTAACCACCAAGACGCGCTGGGATTCTTCGTCCACTGGTATTTGCAAGTACGCATCTGCTAGGTCCAACTTCGAAAAATATTTACCCGGGCACAGTTTGTCAAAAAGATCTTCCGGGCGGGGTAAAGGAAAAGTTGCAATCACTAGTTGTGGATTCACTGTAGCTGTGAAGTCCACACAAAGTCTCAGTTTTCCGGAAGGTTTCGGCAAAATTACTAAGGGTGATGCCCAGAGAGAAGCCTGCACACGTTCAATCACACCTTGTGATTCCAATTCGTGTAATGTTCTTGCGACCTCATCACGCAATGCGTGGTGAACATTGCGCACTCTGAAAAATTTCGGTTGCGCGTTTTCTTTCAGTTCCAAATGTGCTTTATAGTTCTTAGCGCAACCAAAAAAAAAAATGGTTCAAATGGCTCTGAGCACTATGCGACTTAACTTCTGAGGTCATCAGTCGCCTAGAACTTAGAACTAATTAAACCTAACTAACCTAAGGACATCACACACATCCATGCCCGAGGCAGGATCCGAACCTGCGACCGTAGCGGTCACGCGGTTCCAGACTGAAGCGCCTTTAACCGCACGGCCACACCGGCCGACTTAGCGCAACCAAGGCCCGGTGCAAAAATGTCTGCAAATTCTTCACATAGACTAGAAACACTGGCTGAAGGCACAGTCTGGTTCACTGATAGGACCTGATTGACTATAGACAAGTTAAACAACTAAAATAAATCTAAACCAAACAAGTTCACTGCAGAAGAAGAACGAAGGACGTAAAAAGACACAAGTTTTGTCTGTCCTTTGTATGTTGCAAGAAGGCTGCACTGTCCTAACACAGGGATATTCTGACCTGAATAACTATTTAACTTAACATTTGCGGCACGCAACGGAGGTGTGCCCAGTTGTTTGTACGTGTCTTTATTGATCAATGAAACTGCAGCTCCGGTATCGAGCTGGAATGGGATCACGTTGCCATGAATGTCCAAGTCTACAAAAAGTTTATTGTCTTGCTGACGACAAGAGCGACTGTCTCGTGCAATTTGAACAGACACTGGTACAGAATCACTTGCTAATTGACGTGATTTCCGGCGACGTCGACGCACACTTTTTGTGGGACGCACACAGTCACTTTTAGAGAGAGCGGCACTGGGCGGAGAGGAATTAACTACATGAATGTCCATGGGCGAAGGTTCACGAGCCTGAGTATTCTTGGGTCGATTCCGATTCCGGCGCGAAGCAAAGGGCCTGGAATGGTTGTTAGTGTCCGATCTGAGCTTTTTCTGGCAAACACTCTGAACATGTCCTCGTTTATTACAGAAAAAGCAAATAGCTTGGCGCGATGGGCAGTTCGCACGCGAATGTCTGGTTGCACACCGCGGGCATGACTTCACTGCATTTGCATGCTGCCGCGGGACACGTGGCGGAGGGCTAGGCGGCAGCTGCGCGGACGAGCGCGAAGGCTGTTTTCTGTTCCCTGCAGCTCGCCCGGCGGGCCGGTTAATGTGACACACGGCTGGCGAAGTTTCAAAAGATGCCTGAGCAAAGTCAAGTGTGTCTTGCCTATCCAATATGTCTATCACTTGTTGAAGGGAGGGAATGACTAGTTTCAAAATTTGCTCCCGTATACGAACATCAGAAACGTTCTGTGCAATTGCATCACGTACCATAGTATCTGAATAAGGGAGTCCACATTCACACTCAAAAGCACAATCCCTTGTAAGGCCTTGCAAAGTTGCAACCCACTCCCGATTGGTTTGACCGGCCGTACGTTTTGTACGAAAGAACGTATACCTTTTTGCAACTACATTGACTGATTCCTTGAAATATGCATCTATTGCAGACAAAATTTCGTCGTAGGACAGAGTTGCTACGTCGCGTCGGGGAAACAATTTCACTATCACACGGTACGTCTGGACCCCTACACACGCCAATAAGTGAGGCTGCCGCTCGTTACATTGAATTCCGTAGGCGGCGAGATGGAATCCAAATTGGCGTGACCACTCCGTCCAGCTTTCCATCGCCGCATCATATGGACGAAAAGGTGGTGCAACTGCATGTTGTGGCTGCGGTAGCGATGGAGCGGTGGCTGCCGCATCGGTTTGCATTGCACGTTGACCCTGGACGAGCTGTCCAAGGGCATCCAACAACGCCTGCGTTTGCTGATTCTGCAAGCGATAAAATTCGGACAGTACATCTGAGATGGTGGCGAAGCCATGACACAAGTAAATTAGAGCAATACGACCGTTAAATCGTCGTCGCCAAATATGTTGTGTCTAGACAAGACAGCCTAGACACAATGAGAGGAAGCCGAAAGGCACGCGCTTAAACTCACGCAGGCTGGCGTGAGGTCTGAAACAGGATACGTAATGAATGCTATAAAGAAAAGTACGTAGCTTCTGGAATACTTAACTTTAATCCACATTTGTAGAACATTGCTCTTGATGATACATTAATAGAATCTCAATATCAATTGAATACGGCGCCTTGCTAGGTCGTAGCAAATGTAGCTGAAGGCTATGCTAACTATCGTCTCGGCAAATGAGATCGTATTTGTCAGTGAACCTTTCCTTGCAAAGTCGGCTGTACAACTGGGGCGAGTGCCAGGACGTCTCTCTAGACCTGCCGTGTGGTGGCGCTCGGTCTGCAATTACTGACAGTGGCGACACGCGGGTCCGGCGTATACTAATGGACCGCGGCCGATTTAAAGGCTACCACCTAGCAAGTGTGGTGTCTGACGGTGACACCACATGGTGGGTTCTTGTGTAGGAGTGGGGCTAATGCAAGGCCGTGACCCTGCAGACATCTGCGATATCCGCTTCTTGAAGTTGCCTGGAAGAAAGATTATTTTTTAACGTCCCTTCGACATCGAGGTTATTAGAGATGGGGCACAAGCTTCAAGTGTTTCGCGGACGAGGAAGGAAATCGCTAATGACCTTTCAAAGAAATCATCCCAGCACTTGCCTGGAGCGATCTAGGGAAATCGCAGAAAACATTAAGCTGGATGGCTGCACTCAGATTTGAACCGTTGTCCTTCCGAATGCGAGCCTATTGGACTAACCACTGCGCCACCTTGCTCGGAGCAGTTGCCTGCATCTAGCGTAGCTGAGATAGCATGACTGCTCTTTGCCGGCTATGTTATTCCGAAACAGGAAGATAGCAGTCACTGAACTCCCCACTGTAATTAATATTTTACGCCGGTTTTGCATTCCTTATTTTCACACCAGGGTGAAATAATCTGTACAATAAAGGCTGACGATGTTTCATCTATGTGCACAATATTTTTAGTACCACAATTTTTATTCTGTCTCAAATGACATCACTGCTGGCAGGATAATAATAATAAAAAATAAACTACTAAATTGCCACATTCCTCAAACCAGGATAATAACAACTTCAAAAGACTAAAGGTCAAAGTGTTAATGTTCCATCGATGACAAGATTATTAGAGACGAACAACAAGTTCGGATTGGAGAAGTGTGGGGAAGGTAATCGTCCGTGACCTATTTCAGGGAACCAATCGAGCATTCGTTCGAGTTGACAAACGGAAACAATGTCAGGCATGAAGCACAGTGACTGGATGGGGACGTGAACGTCGGTCATCCTTGTCCAGTGTCCTAAGCTTCAGTTTTCACGGATCACGTATTCGGAGTTCTTTTAATAAAACTTCGAGATAATTGTTCGCTCTCCTTTTCCTCGGAGTCATTCTGCATGGCAGTTTCTCTTGTTCTAAAGCTGAGAAGAAACTTGATGTTTTGGTCACCGGATTTGATACTAAACGAGCAGTGTTTCTTTTTTCCGCAGCAGCTCCCAGAAATTACGAGAATCTAATAGCGGCGTGGTATCTGTAATAAACAAATCGTATCATGGCTTCCATCTAGTGGCTCCTCGGCGCGGATGCCCACGGTCCTAACGTTGTTAAACCGAGACGGTAGTTTGGAGAACGGGCCGAGCGAAGACACCGCTCGAGCACGCAACGCGCCTGTGGAACAAATACCTGGCCACAGGTGAGCCACAAAATCACGCCAGCTCGTACAACAGGTGGAGCCTCGTCAGCAAACCGACAAACCCGAAAACACTGAACACACTACTTAACTTTACATTGTTTGTTCACATGCTTCCCAAGGAACTCATTTCTAAAGGTATCAGAAGAAATTAATAATGTGGTTTAAGAATTTCATCAAATAGAGTCTATTACGTCATGCGGTGTCTGTTTTGCTGTAACTTAACGTCATGCCAACAGTGTAGAGGCAGGTCTTTGAAGTGGAACTTAGTTTGAAAGATAAAGCGCAATAGAATCGGCTGTGGTGTTGTATAAAGAACTAATAGATTAGTTGCCGCGGTTTATTGGTACTCCATCTCGTTCGGTACGATGAATAAGGAAAGAAGGGAGCAATAGTATATTTAGAAGCAATCAGGTACCATCGCCATCATTCGTTAAATACTCATTGCTGCATAAAAGTGTCCTCTAGACTTCTCCTTGCTTAAAACCCCTCTAACAATAACGCCGGGAGAGTCTCATAAATTGCTGGTTCTGTTCACATTCAAATCGTGTTCGTAATATATTGATTGACATGGGAAGAAAAGGTGTGGAAGGGGTACAAAACTAAAAAGAAGAAAAATTACAAGAAAAATGAACAGAACGTTATTGTGATGCACATCAAACGCTTCTATTTGATCAGAGACTGCGAAACAGAAACTGAACTTGTCTAGGCAAAATATTAGGAGAGTTACCGATGTATCTTCATCGATGGTTCAATTAATTGATAAGTAATTGAAGCATCTTCCCTTAAATAAAACCAGTTACCAGAATGGAGGTATTTTGTCCACATGCACTGATTTAAACGCATTAATTGCTTCAAAAAGTTTTTTTTCTTTTTAAGTGTAGATGAGCAGTGGTGCAATATAATGTTTGTGAATGAGAAGTGGTTCTGACTGCCAATAAATGCTAGTAAAGCCTCGGATAATTTCTAAAAGAGTAATAAAATACGAAAACTCGAACCACAAGAACAAACCTGATAAAGTAAAAGCAAATGATAAGTTCGAAATGCAAAAGAACGGATAATTTAAAGCAAGATAATGTAGTGACGAACGTGTCTGTTGTACTGTAACAGAACCAACTTTTACCACGTATTATTTTAGATTATACTTACAAAGTAGTTTTCATCTGAAGCAATTTTTTTTGAGTAGATTGAGTAGTCGCAAACGATCTTGGATTTATGCACCACTAAAGTGAAGATAAAAAGCATTTTTCCTTTGTTACCAGTACAACACTCAATTTTTGAATGGGATTCACATTGAAAGTTCATGTGTCACTGCCGTAGGTTAGAATTAACACTATCTGAAAATTTCTCAGTTCAGGCACATCGGAAGCTTAGTACTAAAAATTTAATTTAGTTTACAAAAAGCATCCAAGGCAATTTTCACTGTTGTGTTTATTTCCGATGTCTTGATTACACATTACTAAAACTTAATGTAACTGATTTACTGCCATTCATTCAAAGTTGCTGTATTGAGTTCTTAAGTTAGCTGTTGTAGTCTGTCTGTTCTACAGGCTCAAGCTTAACGAGGGACAAACAATTGACAAACCCTTACTTCGGGCGATCAGCATTCTCTCCTTAGAGATGTTTTGACTAATTCAGATTTATACCCACTGCTCGTAGATAGCTTTCTTAACGTTCCAAATTCAAAAATTCATTTGCTTAAAGAAGATCTCCAAATACGGACTATGATGAGCCGCAAATCAGCAAACTTACAGCTCCAGGGTCACAAGGAATTTAAAAGAAGTTTCCTTGTCGTACTATAGTAACTTGAGAACAGTGCACATCGGAATGGAAAAACAGAAAGCATTGCAAACGAACAGGCAGAATTCTGCAATAGACGCTTCAATGAAACCTCGAATAACACGTTCTGTCTAGAATTCCTGAATGGTTTTCTTGGAATACCTCGAGCAATAGCAGTCATACAGTTCTATAATGGGGCTGGAAGGACGAAAAATGAAAATGGCACGTATTCCCGAAATATGCCAAGTATATGTGTAATAAAACACTGATGCAGCTTAAAGGTGACGAAAAATGTCGTTACTTTGCAAGTAATTGTTAGCTGCAAGAGCTGACGTCTTTATTCTTCTTTTTCTTCTTCTTCTTCTTCTTCTTCCATCCATGTGTTACACTTCATGACCTGTTACGTTGCCGTTGAGAATTTCTTCTACTAACTTTTCGTGGGTCGACCTAGCTATCTTACAATGTTGGGAGGGGGGGAGGTTGTGTGACATAGGTTTTTGGATCGTCTTTGAGTTCTTTTTTTGGAGATATTTCCTCCAGTTTTTTGGGAGTTTTTTTATATAATTTGTAATGGGTACCATTTTACGAGAGTTCCTTTAGCACACCTTCATTCCTTTTGTGATCCAGTTTGGTGTAACCAGATGTTCGTCTCAGGAATTTCATTTCTCAAACTGTTAGTCATTTCTCATCTTTTGTCATATTGTCCAGGATTATTGCTATAGCGCAGTACAGGTCTTGCTAATACATTAATTGTATTCGCTGTTGCGAATATAGACAACCATCAGCTGTATAGTGGAATGACGACAATGAAAATTTGTGCCGGCTTATTGCGATAAGCTGGAAATCCAGGTTGGAGTCCAGCTCCGGTACAAATTTTGATTGTCATGATTCTCCTATACAACTGACTGTTGTTTATATTCGCAACTGCGAATGTATTTTATGTATTTCGTAACGGCTGCAGTCGCAGCAGTGCCTGTTCCTTCGGACATGCACGCATGTCCGAGAGAACATTGCATCGTAATTCGGAATAACAAAGGCAATGCAGTATTATATAAGGTCTTATAAAAGCGTTTTCTGGTGTCCTTCTCGACATTATTCATGACTCATATTTTTTTTTTGTATACCTAGTGGCTTTTATCAGTCAGGTCTGTTTCTTCCACAAATAGTTTATAGCCTAAACATGTGAATGAGTTCATTCTTTACAGAATTTTGTTTTTCAAACAGATCTTACTTTGTACTGAGTATTTCCCTCAGACACTCATAGTTATTTTTCGACGTTTGTTTCTACGCTGCATTTGTCGGATACAGTGTCTAAAATGTGCACAGAACGCTGCAGGGCAACCTATGAGGATGCTACGAAATCTAAATCATCTGCAAAAAGTAAAGCATCTAACTTTAAGCTTCTGCTGATTTTAACGAAGCCGCGTCCCAATTGTCTCCATTCTTGAATGATTTTATTCATATAAGTAATAAACAATAGTGATGGAAGGCAGCACCTCTGTTGTAGTCCAACATAGACTCTGTCCCTCACTAACAGTTTGTCCTCTTTCTCAACAAGGATCAAACCTGGCTTGTACATTTTGTATATATCTTCGATAAGTTGCTGGGGAACAAGATCATCTTCTCAAATTTGTAATCATTTGTTCCTCATCACGTCATCAGAAACTTCTCTGCGGTCAACGAATGCAATATATGTTTATAGATTAAATTCTCTATGTTTTCCAATTACTGAAATTTCAATGAAAAATAGCAGTCACAGCATGATATTCCTTTTCGAAAGCCATTCTGCTCATTGCCCTTCATTGTTCGTGGAGTCGGTACAATTTATTTTTGATGATGTTGGCAAAAATTTTATATGTGGAATTCAGTAAAGTGTTTCCTCGATAGTTACCACAATTTTCCAGGTCTCCTCGTTTGAAGACAGGAATGACAATTGTTTAGTCGAGCTTTAATACTTCCTACAATTCACATTAGAAACGGTAACTCTTCAATTGCTACTTGAGAGTTGGACTGTAAGTGGCTGTGATGATTGAAGCTATGGTTTCTAAGTGTACTGTAATTATTTAGGTAAAGCGATGGCTTTCACTTTCCCATTCTCTTTTACCCGACTGTTTAGTTTCTTAAAATTTTGATCGTCTGTGGTTGTAGCTCCATCAAAATCATGGTGTGAATGGACCACAAATTGTTACGAACCGTGTCTGTATTTTCTACATATTTCTCTTGCTTTTTTCCCGTGATATTCTATTTTACCTGCCTGTTTCCTTGTTGACAGGTATTTCACAAACGTCTCTCGGTTGCCCTTTATAGCCTTTTGGAATCATCATCCCATTTTTCAGTCCTTTTTTCTTATGCCATTTTGCTTCTCTGCCAGCTTCTCTTACACTGTACTGAATGAGAGGTGTCAAGGATGGGAAAGGAAATCGGAGTTGCCTGTTCAAAGGAACAATCGCGGCATTTTGCATTTAGGAAAATCACGGAAAATCTAAATCCGGATGGCCGGATGCGGGTTAGAACCGTCGTCCTCCCGAATGCGAGTCCAATGTGTTGACCACCGCGCCACCTCGCTCAGACACTGTATTAATGTGACTCCTAGTCTTCTTTTTAGCTTTAGTTTACAGGTGAGATTTTCACTTGTTCATCAAGTCGTTCTTAGTATAACCAAATTATACTGGGATCTCTCAAAAGGCTTACTTGGAATGCAAGTTCTTTATTCATTACCACACTCTTGTACTTCTTTTTAACTTGGTGTTATTCGTATGGGGCTTACTAGAAAGTAATGATCACATTCAGTATCATGTCATCAAAAAACTGTTGCATCGAATACCATATCAGCCACCTTGTTATTACAAAGAATATAATATATTGTTGATCGGGATTCCTGGCTTCTCAAGTGAATTTATGACTCGCTTAACGTTTGAACATTGTGTTCATAGCACTGAGTTGGTTTTGCCAGGGCAAATCAATTAATCTGTGATCAGTACTATTGCTTGTCCCCGCCCCCTCCCCCTCTCCATGGGGACCTACACATTGTTCATCTTTGGTGTCGCTTACACGAGCGTTAAAATCCCCCATCATTATTATCATATCGGACTTGCTGATTTTGCTAATGACCTCTGTTGTTCATCATAAAACTTACCAGATTCTCCCCTTCAACTAGAATGTAGACACTGATGACTGTGGTGTAGCCTCATGATAATTTTAGTCACAACTGAATAAACCTTTTTCTCTAGAAAGCGCAGCCATCGACTGCTGACCTGAAGTGTTGCTGTACCATCAATACGGCAACATTTTTGGCTCTTGTTTCCTTTCCAACGGAGAACGGCAAGTGATTTTGAGTCTCATTTGAACCTCTCAATTTATTGAAACTTCCTGGCAGATTAAAACTGTGTGCCGGACCGAGACTCGAACTCGGGACCTTTGCCTTTCGCGAGCAAGTGCTCTACCAACTGGCTACCCAAGCACGACTCATGCCCCGTCCTCACAGCTTTACTTCTGCGAGTACCTCGTCTCCTACTTTCCAAACCTTACAGAAGCTCTCCTGCGTACCATACAGAACTAGCACTCCTGAAAGAACGGATATTGCGGAGACATGGCTTAGCCACAGCCTGGGGGATGTTTCCAGAATGAGATTTTCACTCTGCAGCGGAGTGTGCACTGATATGAAACTTCCTGGCAGGAAGTTTCATATCTCCGCAATATCCTTTCTTTCAGGAGTGCAAGTTCTGCATGGTTCGCAGGAGAGCTTCTGTGAAGTTTGGAAAGTAGGAGACGAGGTACTGGCAGAAGTAAAGCTGTGAGGAGAGAGCGTGAGTCGTGCTTGGGTACCTCAGTTGGTAGAACACTTGCTCGCGAAAGGCAAAGGTCCCGAGTTCGAGTCTCGATCCGGCATACAGTTTTAATCTGCCAGGAAGTTCCATATCAGCGCACACTCCGCTGCAGAGTGAAAATCTCATTATGCTCTCAATTTATTTTAAGTTTCCGAAATTGCTACTGCCGACAGGAAGCAAGTCCATTGGTGGGGCTGCCACCTTATAGCCTCTGGATTCGCCTGAGAGGATACTTCCGCCACTCTTAGCACAGAGAATCGATGCTGTTGGTAGCCGCCTCTAACCTGAGAAAGAACTCCTACCTGTTGGATTTGAGAGAATTCCTCCGCTTTCTTATGCATTGGAGCGAGTGGTCCGTTTCTCCCTACAAAACCGTTAACTGTCTTCACCTGTACCCCTGCCAATTGGCCCTCGCAAGGTACTTGTGCTACCAGCCGGGCCAGATTCCTTTTAAAAGGTGTTACACTTCTATCACTCACAATTTATCCAGCTGTGTGACGGGAATAGCCTGGTTTCCAGTTTCCTAAAAACGTTTATACATTAATCTGTAAAATCTGTATAATTCGTCCTTTAGACAACTGAAAGCACGCATATACCAATAAAATACGTCCTGTGCCCAGCGACAATAGTACAACTCACATTTTGTCGTAGGTGTTGCTTTCCGTAATTTCTGCAGGTATGACCAAAAGTCCTTCTCAATAAACCAAACACACTTCCAGTTGTAACCAAAAATGGATGAGTGTAATCAAGGTCCGTAACACACTTCGCCCACCTACACAAAGGGTCAATAAATGAAAGATTACTTTCGTTGCAATTTGTTGTTAGTTGCTCTTCATTCTTCGTTCAATACAGTAGGCTGTTCCTTCTAGACTTGCAAACCTGAATATCAAAAACAGTGCCTATGCTTCGAAACACTACAATAATTTATTCTTAAAGCCCTCAACGCAGCCTATTTTGACTACTGTTGATTGTGGATTTGTCTTATTTATGTCTAATGAAATGCATTAGTACATGAAACTGTAACACTGCAATAACAGCTTAAAATGTGTCGAGGGAAACTAAAGTACACTGCCTGCCAAAAAAGTGATGCATCATCGAAGGGGAGAAGAATGAAAATGAAACTTCCCGGTTTGACAAGGTATGAGATGTTATTTCAGTGATTACAAAATAGAGTCAAATTTATAAAGAACTTGGCGGTATCAGCGCACTTGTCAGAATGACGTTGCACTTCATCCAGCCTGATTCCGTTGGGAAGGATGGCGTAATGTCGTTGCATCCTCTCCTGGAGCAAACTAGCCCACAACTGTTATAACTAGTCCTTAATATACTGGATACTGGCACTGAAACCGAGTTGACGCCCGATTTGGTCCCCTGTCGGAGATAGTTCTGCAGACCTTGCTAGTCACAGGGGTACCTCAACATCACGCAGACTGTTTATGAAGGCACTTGACATATGTGGAAGAGCACTGTCCTGTTGAATAATGGCATCGTTATATCACATGAGGTAATGATAATGAGCGTATGGCATTGGTGGCCAGAAGACCCCTCGCGCGGCGGTTCGGCTGCCGCTCCACAAGTTCTTTAACGCCACTACGGCGACTTGCGCGTGAATGAGGATGAAATGATGATGGAAGACACACAACACCCAGTCATCTCGAGGCAGAGGAAGTCCCTGACACCACCGGGAATCGAACCCGGGACCCCGTGCGCGGGAAGCGAGAACGCTACCGCAAGACCACGAGCGGCGGACGTGAGGTAGATCACATGAAGACGTAGGACGTCTGTGAGTACCGTTGTGCCGCCAGAGGCTCCTTAATCACTACCAGGTGTGGACTGAACGAATACCCTACGCCACGATGCCAGGAGTAACACCTCAGTTTCTCTCCAAAGCACTGAAAGAAAAAGATGTTTCATTAGCCCGTCGCCGTACTCGCCGACCATGGTCACCCGCGGCAGAACAGAACCGCCGTTCATCCGTGAACACAACTCTATGCCACTGATTAGCAGTCCATGCTTCCTGATCACAACCCGTTCCAAACGCAGCCATTTGTGTTGCGATTTTAAAAGCATCCTAAAAATGGTACGGTAATTCCCCAGACCGGCTGCTACTAGTCTCCCACAAATGGTGCGCGATTAGGGGAGAGTGCCCGATTATCGGATAGTTCACACTTACCGGATAATCAAGTAACGACTGCACTCTGTCGGAGGTGGCAGGAACTCTTAAGTATTGGTCCACTGAGACGCCATTTTGAGTTTTGCCGCAGTACGAATCGTGCTTTCTGGTGAAGTGGTTGCCTGAGTGGATTCGTAGTTTGGAAATATTCTGCAGAATTCACTATATGCGCAGACATCGACTAAACGTAAGTGTATACCGTTTTTATGTTATATATAGTGGGAAAGCTTATAGTTTTAGCTTCTGAACAATAGTTCGAAGCAGTGTGTTTGTTAAATACTGTCCTTGTTGTATGCTGGTCTTTCCTTTCAAGCGTGGGTTCCTTTTATCGGAGGGTTCTAACTATCGGATAGCCGATAGTTGGCTTAGCCTTTTTTTACTTACGTTATATTTCTTTTGTAGATGTCATTGTCGAAACCAATCAAGTAAAGGAAACAATGGGACCCGCAAGCAATGTTAGAAGCAGTAAATGCCGTTAGAGAGACGAAATGTGGGTATTTGAAAGCAGCAAAAATCTACCACGTTCCCAAATCAACCATAGAAGACTATGTAAAGAACAAAACAGAAAATGTTGAAAGTCTGGTTAACAAAAACCCAGGAAAATCGTGTATGTTAGGAAATGATTGGAAGAAGAATTGGTACATTACTGTAAAGTAACGGTTCAAATGGCTCTGAGCACTATGGGACTTAACATCTGAGGTCATCGGTCCCCTAGACTCAGAACTACTTAAACGTAACTAACCCAAGGACATCACACACATCCATGCCCGAGGCAGGATTCGAACCTGCGGCCGTAGCAGCAGCGCGATTCCGGGCTGAAGCGCCTAAAACCGCTCGGCCACAGCGGCCAGCTGTAAAGTAATGGAAAGTAGGTATTTTGGGTTACGGTTATGTGGCGTAAGGTGCTTTCAAAAAGAGCAGCGGGAAAAAATGGCCCAGAAATTTTATAAAGCGTCATCACTATCTTAGTTTTAGAAGACCAGAGTCCGTTCCTTTGAATAGAGCCAAAGGTTTTCCAAAGAAAAACGTTGATTCCTTTTTCGAGCTTCTGGAACCTGAACTAGAAAAAATCGGTTTCAATCCTGCCAAGGAATTTAACGTAAATGAAACGGGAATAACCGTTGTTCAAAATTGACTTACAAAAGTTATTAGTTTAAAGGGCAAAAAGCAGGTAGGAAGTTTGTCATCGCAAGAAAGAGGATCCCTGATGATATTGGTAACTTGCATGAGTGCAGCTGCCATGCTTGTTCCACCGCTGATTGTCTTTCCTCGTAAGAATATGAAAGCGGAATTGCTGAACGGTTGTCCTCCAGGAACAATTGCAAGCTGTCACCCCTCAGGATGGATTCAGCTCCATATCTTTACAGAATGGTTCAAGCACTTCATTAAGTTTACAAAATCATCTACCCACAGCCCAGTTATATTGATATTGGACGGGCATTTCTCCCACACGAGAAACATGGACGTGATTGAACTATCGCGGAATCATGGTGTAATAATCGTGTGTTTACCACCACGCACAACGCACAAACTCCAGCCATTAGGTGTAGCCTTCATGGGACCGTTCAAAACATATTACGACCAAGAAATAGAGTCCTGGATGTCTAACCATTCCTTTAGGGCAGTAACAGCAAATTAAGTTGGAGAATTGATGGGGAAGACGTATGCTAAGCGCGCAAATCTTGAAATTGCGATGAGTGGTTTCAAGAAATGCGGCATAGTCCCCTTTAACAGGAATGTTTTTTCAGACTGGACTTTATTCAATTGGGCGATGGGCCCGAAAATAATCCTAACAATAATCCTGAACTTCTGGAGCCCAGCCAAACGAAAAAAATTGTTTCACCTTTCCACGTGCGTCCCCATCCAACACTCAGCCAAACAAAGGCAACAGCACGTCCCACTGGTAAAGCCACTACAACTGCTAGCTCGACTTTCAAGAAATCGCTTGAAGAAAAGTTGCAATTACAAGACCCAACACATAAGCCTAGGCCTAAATCAGTTATATCAAACTCAAAATCAGCAAGAGCCCTGTCAGAACGTTCATCTTCGGAAAGGTCAACAGTTGGAGCATCAAGAGCGCCTGCAACCAGACAGAAAAAAGGAAACAAAAGGCAGCGTTACTCATCTTCCTCCTCATCTGAGGGTCATTGTGCTCCTCTCGTCTCCAGTGATGACGAAGACAGTGCAGATGAGGAGTGCCTATATTGCAGTCACGATTACAAATTAGACACAAGTGACGAACAGTTAATCCGATTCATAAAATGTCTTCGCTGGGCGCATGAATTGTGTTCTGGCGTTTCCAAGAAGAGATGGCAAACATTTTTATGTGATCATTGTAATAAATTAAGCAAGTAATGCACGGTAAACAAATGAATAACGTCTTAGTGTTGTGTAAGTAAGGTTTTTGTATGTTATCTATTAAAAGTACTTAAAAGATAAAGTATGTTTCTTCTTATATTGAATTATACTTAATCGTGACTACTATCCGATAATAGGAACCCGAATTTAAAAACACCGAAATGCTCAGGGATCAGATAATGTATAATTTGTGACCAAAATAATATCAATAATGAAAACCCTGGTAAGACATATTTTACTGGGATGCTTGTGGCCTATGAATGTGTATTTTATTTTAACATAGCGAGAAATAAAGTACGTCAAATATAATCATAAAGAAAAGTATCCGATAATCGGGCACTCTCCCCTATACAAAATGGCGCATGGGTGTCTATCGTTAGTTATCGGAAGGCAAGCGCAGCTGTGAAGGCGTTACGATCTGCTTGTTTTACACCACTGCGATCCTCCCTTATGGGGTCAAACGTGGACCATCAGAATCTTGACGTCGGGTATGCCTGCCCTCATGATCCCAAGCTGTGCCATATGTGGCCACTCTCACATCCAAACGCCCCATAAACCTGGATACTGCAGGATTCGACCAGCAGGCCAAATGAAGACCCACAATGAAACCTCTTCCAAACGCGGTCTTAGGTGCTAATGACGCTGTCTCCTCACACGAATTCGCAGTTTCTCCGTGTCCTGCTCAGTGATTTCTCGACATTTGACACTATTCACGCTCCTTACATACCCTACCAGGCCTGGTAAGAACCGGCAACAACACTAATGCAATCTCGTGAGTGTTCTACCTGTCATATTGAATTACAACTCTTAATCATTTACCTACCTGCCGGTGGTGTTTACGTGTGCGAAGTTACATCGAAATCAGACCACGTCTTCTGGGTGCTGCAATTTACGTGTCAGGCAGTTTATATTTATAACATTTGGAACGATGCAAGTACGTATTACTCCTGAAATGACATAGACTTTGTGAAATGCGAATATATGTACTCTGATCATTTATCAATAAATACGTGTTGTTATTTATTTCCAATAATCTATTTCTGTAATATACTAGTGAAGTTTTCTGCAGGATATAATTTCTTATTGGAAATAATTACGTGAGAATGGAAATTTGTGCCGGCCGTGGTGGTCTCGCGGTTCTAGGCGCGCACTCCGGAACCGTGCGACTGCTACGGTCGCAGGTTCGAATCCTGCCTCGGGCATGGATGTGTGTGATGTCCTTAGGTTAGTTAGGTTTAAGTAGTTCTAAGTTCTAGCGGACTGATGACCACAGCAGCTGAGTCCCATAGTGCTCAGAGCCATTTGACCTTTTTGTATCCAATGTCTGACGGTTTGAAATTAGATTAAAATTTCTAAGGTCAAGTCTTGTTATTCTGAGACCCTCACATCCAATTTTAGACGCAGATAGCTTTAACTGTGTCAGTTACGCAGCGTAGTTTAACTTTACCTGTTGTTTCGACCACACTAACGTGTTTAATGCGCAATCGTTTACTTACAAATTTGTCACGAAGTTTGCTGCTGACAGTTTGCCCTTCGAAAATGGGAGTACTTAATACACAAGTTCCTACAACATTTGATCGAACTGATTTTTGAGACCTTGTTAAATAACAGAAGAAACTTGGAGATTTAAGGGAACGTATAGACTGCTGGACAATTCCCTGGAAAGGGCCTCGGCCAATCTCTCAGGAATTCTTGACCTGACCTTCTTGTTTGGAGTCGTGATAGAAAACTGTATCAGTACACTTTGATTCGAAGGTATAACTTTGTCAAATGTGATCCATGTGAGAGTACATAGACGGATCCTGGTAACCAGCAATGTGGGTAGCTTCGTGATGACCAGTATTTCAGAACAACCAAAACAGAATTACTTTTGTTTAGAGAAAATTGCTCTGATTCATCCAAGTTGCGGAAAGTGACATATGAAAGGCTATTCTACCATTTGTCCGTGCCAGTGTTTATGCTAGTGAAAACATTTAAAAAAGCAGAAGAGATGAAGATACACACGTGTACACAGATAAAAGGATCAGGTACACAACAGTACAAGAAGAGCAGACCGCCATCTTTGCTCCCCTACACACATTAACAGATACACATATACTCACAAGGCCATCATAATTTTGTGTGAAACATGTTGATCCAGGAACAAATGAAAAACAGCCCCAATTCCATGTTACGTGATTTTTGGGAGGTTTCACGTTATTGTAAGCCAAATTTCAGAAACAGAAATCCCCTCCATTCGTTCCCAGCCGAAAATCCCTGTTTCCGACACTCACCTTTCTGGGATATAGCTGAAAGCAGCCGTGCTCTACAAGGAAAGAAATTTAAAAAAAGCGTCAACTATTGAGCAAAATTCCTAAAGTTGCAGGGAACAAAAGTTGTCAGCGACACTTAAGGACATGGTTTCAAGAAAATTTCGTGATGTTTCATTCAAAATAATTCAGACAGCGATGCCAGTGTTTTTTTTTTATCTTTCGACTCTCATTTTCTTACAAATGGAATGTACAAACGCATATTTTGTGCTTCTAGAAATCACAAAAGCCGTTCAAATGCTAAGTAGATCAAATCATCGCTCACATTACAAAGAAAAATATATTAAATGTGCATATTCATGTTCATATGTAGGGCGAAACCCGTCGTACGATAAGTGTCGGAAGATACATGGCAAATCAGTTCTCATTCCTCCTCTTTTCCATTCCATCCACGAGTGACCTGCAGAAAGAATGATTGTCGGTGTGCTGTAGCATAAATCCAATTTTACTCAGTTTAAAGGCATAATCATTGCACAATGTGATGGAAAAAATAAAAAAAATTAAAATTTTTAATGTCCACTTTCAGGCTTTTAAGAAAACCCACCCATGATGCACGATGCTACAGAAGAAGGAACTTAACACAATGCCTCACAACCCCACAACAGCCTACAGCAGTCCACTCACCCCACCGCCGCCCCGCACCGAACCCATTGTTATTGTGCGGTTCGGCCCCCAGTGAACCCCCCCACCCCCGGAACGTCTCATACCAGACGAGTCTAACCCCAAATGTTTACGCGGTAGAGTAATTATGGCGTACGCGTACGTGGAGACAGTGTTTGCGCAGCAGTCGCCGACAAAGTGTAACTGAGGAGGAATAAGGGGGACCAGCCCGCATTCGCCAAGGCAGATGGAAAACCGCGTTAAAAACCACCCACACGCTGGCCGGCATTCGCCAAGGCAGATGGAAAACCGCGTTAAAAACCACCCACACGCTGGCCGGCACACCAGACCTAAACACTAATCCGCCGGGCGGATTCGTGCCGCGGACCAGCACGCCTTCCCGCTCGGAAACACACTGCCATACATTGGAATTGCATCCGGGAGGACAGTAGTTGAAATCTCCGTCTGACCGTCCTCATTCAGAGTTTCGGCGGTTTCTCATAAACGCCAATGGAAAATCCCAGGACGACTTCTTTGGAAAGGTACAGCCCGTTTTGTTTTGCCATCCTATCCCAGTGGGGTGGGCTCTGTCTCATCGTCGATGGGATGCTGAACCTTAATCTTCCTTATTTCGTTTCAATCGAACATCTTTTCTTTGAGCCTACTGTTCTCCTCCGCTAATCTAACGCAATTTTGCTAACACACTGTGGGACAAGCGCTTCTATACGCAATCTTTCTTGTTTAGCGTTCTCTTGCTGCAAGTAGACTGCTGAAAAATCAGGCAGCTTGCCTAGCATTTGTGGACCGAGACAAAGCCTTCGATAATGAAAGGTGGAGCAAGATGTTCACAATCGTAACAAGTTTGGTGCTACAGTAAAGGAGTAGACGAATAGTCTACAACATCTACAAAACCTAACTGAGATTAACACAGTTGGAAGGTCAAAAAAGGTAAATTGCTTATCAGATGCCACTGATGATGGGTTATAAATCCGAAAACCGATTTGCCAAATCTGATGTACAGATGATAAGCTTCTGTTGAAAAACGTGTAATGCAAAGTAGCGGCTTATCACAACTTTTGCTCAACTTGTACATCGAAGAAGCGATAACGTCAGTGAAAGGAAACTTTGGAACTGGAATAAAAGTTCAAGGGGAACTGATATCAATGACAAGGATTGCAGACGACGTAGAATTTCTGGCAGGATGCAAGGTAGGCTTAGAAGATTTATTGAAAAGAGTGGACAACATAGTTGTCACGGAATAATTTAAGATAAAAGGAGCAAAGGCGAACGTGATGAAGATGAGGAAAAAGGAGAATATTGACTTACTTAATATTAACATTAGAAAAGATCCGGTGGAGGCAGAAGTGAAAGAATTCTCTTATGTATGAAGCAATATTACACAGTATGGTGGAAGAAAGGATGATTTGAAAAGTAGCTGGCATGGGCGAAGAAAGCTTTCTTCAATAAAATGAGTTTTACTGATATCAGATATTGATGTGGAAATGAGGAAGACGTTTCTGAAAGTGTACGTCTGGAGCATGGCAACAAGTGGAAGTGAAACGTAGGCCACAAAGAGAATAAGAAGTGAGTGTGGTTGCACGAGTACGGCGGTTAACAGCGATGTGATCAGCGCCTCTACTGAACTAAATGGAGACTAATATAGTTTTCTTTTTTTAATAATGCACCAAAAGGACAAATATAAACTGTAATTCCCAGGCACCCTATTACACTCTCTATCTCTAATACAAAATTTCACACAGCAGACCAAAAAACATACGCATCCCATAGTGTAACAACACAACAGCTAAAATAATGCAATCGTGCCTCGTAGATCAAGGGAAAAATAAATAATGAAGCAGTCACCCTTTGGCAGGTCTGATAAAAGGGTTTAGGGTAACATTCTAATAATCGCATATAAAAATGAAACAAGTGCGGTCGTGAAGTACCGTGACTGTCTAGATGTTAGTATAAAAGATAGATGCTACTAGAGAGGGGAATGCGTTTCATATGTGAACGGAGTGGGAAGCAAATTGGTCATTCGGATCTGAAAGCAAGTCTACAGAGTGGAGGTTGATGCTGCTAAAATCTATAAAAATGACTTTACTGTCCCTACAGATCATCTCGCTCTCCTGGCTTGATCTCACCATCTCACTCTGTACGTGGAGGCTAAGCTCGAATCAGCCCGAAATCTTTCTAAGTCCCTCAGCTCATCTGCACCGACATGGACCCTGGTGGCGTCGCATCCAGTAGAGGAAAAGTCTCATGCTGAAGGCTTCCGTAGTCGAAGCAGTCAGAGAATCGAATGCCGAAGATCGAACTAATTTTTTCCGTCTTCATACTTTTACAAGATTAACTGCAAATAGTTTACAAAAATGGTTCAAATGGCTCTAACCACTATGGGACTTAACATCTGAGGTCATCACTCCCCTAGACTTAGAACTACTTAAACCTAACTAACCTAAGGACATCACACACATCCATGCCCGAGACAGGATTCGTACCAGCAACCGTAGCAGCAGCGCGGTTCCCGACTGAAGCGCCTAGAACCGCTCGGCCACAGCGGACGGCGCAAATAGTTTATTTTTCTTGTTTTTACAAAGGTACAAGACCAGTTTGTTTCGTCATTTGTACCATTTTCAAGTGATCCTTTAGACATTACATTTATAAAGCATTTTATTCTACGTCTGTGTAACGGTACTGCCGCATAGACGGGGAATGAAATGCTTTATAAATCTAATGTCAAAAAAAGCACTTGAAAATAGTACAAATGACGATACTAAGTGGGCGTGTACCTTTGTAAAAACAAGAAGAAATAAACTACTTGCAGGTAATTTTGTATAGGTTAAAGAATATGTCATATTATGACCTTAAGCAGCAGAGAAGGTGTCCAGTATTTTTAACGACTGATTGTTAAAATGAAAACTCGTATTTTTGCGGTTTGTGTTCTTTACTCTGCTCAGTTGGTTGGGCCAAGATGTTTCGAGTGTCAACCACCAGGCCGGCCGGAGTGGCCGTGCGGTTCTAGGCGCTACTGTCTGGAACCGAGCGACCGCTACGGTCGCAGGTTCGAATCCTGCATCGGGCATGGATGTGTGTGATGTCCTTAGCTTAGTTAGGTTTAATTACTTCTAAATTCTAGGCGACTGATGACCTCAGAAGTTAAGTCGCATAGTGCTCAGAGCCATTTTTTTCAACCACCAGAAAGATTGTTTACAAGACGCTAGTCCCCAAATGCAGTCGTGTGTTGTGTGTGTACGACCCAGCGGATTGTCGGCAGGCTACGTGACTTTCCCCCTTGTTATCATAAACAGTGCTTACGCAAATAGCTCGCTGAAGCTCGCTCGTTTTGTTAGAGGCAAGGCTGCGGTGCAGATGTCGAACTGGCGGAGTTCTGGCAGTCCCTTGGGGTGGCGGCTTGCGTTGCACGCGTTCCCTTTTCTTATTGATAGGTAAGCCCCTGGGGTATGGACGCTGTAGAATGCAGTTTCAAGTAACAGGCACTGATCTCACCCATTCGCTTCAGCTCTCCCGCTTGCTGGCCCGGTTTTGCTTGCTCCATGTGCACCGGAGGAGGAGGAGGAGGAGATTACGGTTTAACGTCCCGTCGACAACGAGGTCATTAGAGACGGAGCACAAGCTCGGATTAGGGAAAGATGGGTAAGGAAATCGGCCGTGCCCTTTCTATGGAACCATCCCGGCATTTGCCTGAAGCGATTTAGGGAAATCACGGAAAACCTAAATCAGGATGGCCGGATGCGGGATTGAACCGTCGTCCTCCCGAATGCGAGTCCAGTGTGCTAGCCACTGCGCCACCTCGCTCGATGTGCAGCGGTGTCAGATGCTCAGCCCTGGTTCAACATCCATCTGTTCTCTTGTTCCATCTCCCGCCTGATTTTCTCTAATACCTCCTTTCCTCGTGTGAGTGTTGTGATCTCAACCAAGTATACAAGACGTTCGCCGGCCGTTGTGGCCGAGCGGTTCTAGGCGCTTCAGTCCTGGACCGCGCTGCTGCTACGGTCGCAGGTTCGAATCCTGCCTCGGGCATGGGTGTGTGTGATGTCCTCAGGTTAGTTAATATTAAGTTGTTCTAAGACTAGGGGACTGATGACCTCAGACGTTAAGTCCCATAGTGCTTAGAGCCACAAGACGTTCATTAGCAATACATTTAACACGAATACAAATACAACCCGTCCTCGGAGTCTTTAGCGATGCCTTGCTTCAATAAAATCTTCTTGGTTTAGAAGCCCCGTCATTTCGCCAGTCTATAAAGGAAATACCACTGTGGTCCTGAACACGGAGGAGTACCACCTGAAGCTGCTGCATATATTATAAGATGATACATATCGGAAGTTTAGTTGCGATCCAACACAGACAAGGAAGTTAAAAAGGGACTCCAGTATATCAAAAGAAGTGACGAAGAAATTAATGTCACGTGCCGCCATACGTCCCAGCCTGTATGTATTGCCCAAGGTACACAAGAAAAATTTTCCTCTGTGACCTATAATTAGTGCAATCAGTTCACCCGCCTACAGATTAGCAAAACATAACCCTTTATTAGCGGCCAAATCGGGACATTGCGAACATCACGTTGTTAGCTCGCAGTCATTCGTTGGGACCTTCAGGAAAATAAAGATAGGCCAAGATGACGTAACGGTTAGTCTGGACGGATCTTCTGGCCTAACAGTTGCCACTTGAGATTGTCAAGTTGTTCCGTCATGTCTTAACAACAAGGTACTTTTATGTATCCCAACGAATATTATGAGATGAGAGATGACAGAGCCATGGGATCCCCATTGTCTCTGGTCATTGCGATGTTTTTCATGGAGCACTTGGAGGAGAAAGTCCTGAACTCTGCGGGGTTGTGACCCTCTTGCTTCCTGCGCTATACTGACGACACCTTCTTTATATGACCTTATGGTGAAAATGCATTGCAGCAGTTAGACGTCGTCGGCCGGTGTTGCCGAGAGATTCTAGGCGCTACAGTCTGCAACCGTGCGACCGCTACGGTCGCAGGTTCGAATCCTGCCTCGGGCATGGATGTGTGTGATGTCCTTAAGTTAGTTAGGTTTAAGTAGTTCTTAGTTCTAGGGGACTGATGACCTCAGAAGTTAAGTCCCATAGTGCTCAGAGACATTTGAGCCAGTGGTGTCCATCCCAACATTAAATTTACTGTCGAGATGGATGGCAAGCTTCCGTTCTTGGATGTTGTAGTTGAAATCTACTCACACTGACCGTTACTTGAACGTTAACAGTTTTCACCACCATGAACACGAAAAAACCGTACTGAGGGAACAGATTATTTCTGACGACGGCCATTTATAGTATGAATTTCAGTGTTTGAAGCGCTTGTTCAGAGAAATTTGTTACAGCAAGGGAGAAATTGCTGAAGGTTTCAGCCGGCCGGAGTGTCCGTGCGGTTCTAGGCGCTACAGTCTGGAGCCGAACGACCGCTACGGTCGCAGGTTCGAATCCTGCCTCGGGCATGGATGTGTGTGCTGTCCTTAGGTTAGTTAGGTTTAATTAGTTCTAAATTCTAGGCGACTGATGACCTAAGAAGTTAAGTCGCATAGCGCTCAGAGCCATTTGAACCATTTTGAAGGTTTCAAGTCCCATCGATGATAGATGCCTCGTGAATCGGTGGAAGAAGCCAAGCCAGCTGCACTGTTTCCATAGTGTGGACCGACTACGAGCAAGATAGGAAGCGTTTTGAAGAGACATGGACTGAGACCAGTGTTCCGACCCGCCTCCAAAATAAGAGATATATTATGCCCCTTTAAAGACAAAACACCATTACTCTGGGATTCTGTTGTCACAGAACCGGTCGAAATTAGAATGAACTGCAACATTTTAATACAGACCAACGGTACACGCTTATTGGGGCAAGTGGGTGGGTCTTTTTATTTTGTTTCAGTTCGTCGTTGATCCATTAACTCAGTTTTTTTGTTACAGATGGCAGCTAACCCTCTGACCGATCACCCTTAGTTACCGTTCCGGCGTCTTTCTATATTGGGCGATAGTAAAGACGTAGGCTTGACGCTTATAGGGCTCACATTCGGTTCATAGGGTCCTACAGTAGATGAGAGGTCAGTTGGTAAGCTGGCTGCAGCCCTCGTATCTTGGTGGAGGATCCTTTCGCCCGGGGAAGAATCCATGTGTCAGAGGACAGTGCCCTATCCAGAGGTGCATTAAGAGTACTTCCTCCCGCCGCAGCATCCGTTTGTCTCATCAACCGCAGCTTGTTCCTCTACTCCTACAACTGCTCCTCCCACAGGCGCATTATGATGTGCCTTAATAGCGAGGTAACTGCATATACAGGGAAAACACATTCCGATTTGTATTTTAGACGCAGGCATCTTAAGCTGCTTCATCTGCTGTTTCATTTTCCTCAATTACCATGTGCCCTGGTGCCCAGCGGAATGATTCCTCCTTGCCCTTCCTCTGTAAGAGAAAAAGGATGTCACGGCTCATCTGAATATACTTTTCTGCTGTCACCATGTGATGGATAGCCAGAAGGGCGCTTCGGGAGTCGGTGTAAGAGACTGGAAGCATCTGAATGGTGATACTATCGAAAAATTCGGAAAGTTAAGTAGAAATATAAAATACGTAATGAAGGAGTACGGAAGTCAATGGAAGACATTTAAGAGAAAATTAAGCAGATTGATGAGACATCTGCTATAGCTAACTCGGCGCTGGAAGGAGCGGTAGACACTAAGATGGAAGAAATAATCTGTAACTACAAATCGCAAATCAGATAATACGGAATGTTGAGTGGAATAATTACGTAGAGATGGAAAGCCGGAGGAAAAAATGGTGAGCGGCAATAAGCCAGTCAAACCGCAGATGACTTTTAAAAAAAGTGGTTCTTGTAACGATTGACACCCTTACGTCTGTCCTCCCTGCCACTTCATATATAAGATCGTTCCACGTTAAGTTGTTTTTAAAATACCTAGATATTTAATGGGTTTAAATTATTGTAATGATCTGTTGACGATGATTTGACGAAAATGCAGTGGGAACTTGTACTCTGTTTATAGACTATACGTTGTTGTTGTGATCTTCAGTCAGAAGTGTATTCTGCTCAAGTGTCTTCATGTCTGTGTAACAACTGCAACCGATATTCATTTGAACCTGTTTACTGTCAGTTAGCTCGGTCTCCCTATACAACTTTAACTCTCAGCACTTCCCTCTATTTCCAAACTGACGATGCTTTGAAACCTGAGTATGTGTCCTATCAACTGATCACTTCTTTTAGTTTGATACTGCTATAAGTTTCTTTTCCCGTAGTTTGATTTCGTACTTCTTCATTGGTCACTCGATGTACCGATCTGATCTTCAGTGTTGTTCTGTAGCACGAAATCTTGAAAGCTTCTGTTGTCTTCTTTATATTTGCATTTAACAAATTTCTCTTTTTCAGAAAAACTTATGTTGCTGTTGACAGTCTACGTTTTACGTCCTTTCTGCTTCGGCCATCATCATTTATTTTGCTACTCAAATAGCAAAACTCATCTAATACTTTTATCGGATGTCCCCAGCATCGCGTGATTTAATTACTTTACAATTCGTTACCCTTGTTTACAATCTCAGTTACTTAAAATTAAATATATTTTGCATTTCTTGATGCTCATCTTACAACCTCTTTTCGAGACACAGTGCCTCACTCTAGTCTCAGTTATCGCTTGCTTTTCGCGGTCTTCGAATCTTAAGCTACCATCTGGTTTGTGTGCAAGTTGTGAGTAATCTTCTGTTCCCTGTATTTTATCCTTGTTACCTTCGAAATTTCAAAGAGTGTAGCCCACTCAACATCGTCAAAAGCCTTCTCTCAATCTACTATTGCTATAAACGTAGGTTTTGGCCTTCTGTAACATATCGTCTAAGATACGTCGTAGGGTCAGTACTGCCTTGCGTGTTACTAAATTTCTGCGGGACCAAAGGTCGCCCTCGAAATTTTTTCCATTCTATTGTAAATACATGTCCTGACAGTTGCTAAGGAAGAGCGACATTGTTTGACAGGTATAATCACAGGGAATAATGAACGACATGAACCACAGTACATACGCAGTAGAGATGAAGTGGTATGTACATAACGAAAAATGGTACAGATTTCACCACATGGGAAAGCAGGTTAACAGAGATAAAAAACGTTAATATTTGACACAGGACAGACTCCCAACACTAAGGCCGATATCGGACTATCAGTTAGGATTATGCCCTCCTTGGGCACCAACGCGCATTTTGCGTCTGTTATTCCTGCTGGCTACCAAACTGCTGAGGCGTCCTAGGAGGATATTGTCCCACTCCTCTCCAGGCTATCTTCAGTTCTTGCACGGTTCGAGGAGGAGCTTTTAATTCAGAAACACGTTTGCCAAGAGCAGCCCAAGCATGCTCTATAGGGTTTAGGTCCGGGGTTCGTATGCCATTCCATACGTTCAATACGTTCACTTTCCAGTGAGTCAGACACCTCAGCGGTCCTTTGTGGGCGGGCACTGTTGTCCATAAAAAGAACGTCAGGGTCTACCTCACCCCTAAACAGACGGACGATCCTGAGTAATCTCCCTGCAGTATCGCTGTCCTCTAGCGATACCTCGCGCGAAGACATTCAGCGGAGTTCGGACACTGCTCATAGTGTCTGTCACCACCGTTAACTCCTAGGCCTTACCGATGACGTTCATGAACATTCCATGATGCATAACGTGTTACTCTCTCTCTCTCTCTCTCTCTCTCTCTCTCTCTCCACACTAACTGGTGGCCAGAATCACGTGGCGCAGTGAAGCGGGATTCGTCGGAGAACATTACTCTGGACCACTGTTACTGACCCCAACCAACATCGTCCCTCTACGACACCAACGAACACTTTCTCGACGTTGGCGTGGATGAAGCAGGATGCATTTAACATACTTCAGATCATACAAACCAGTCTGATTTAATCAGCACGATATGGGTCTGGCAGAGACATGTGTACCGATAACGGTTGCATGATCTGCAGCGATCTTTCTAGGGTGAGACACCTGTGCCTTTTCGAAACGAGAACTACATATCGATCCTGTTGTGGTGTAGTGGTCCGTCTGCGACCACCGGCATGTTTTCACATGACACTTTTACACTCAGCTGCCTTTTTAATCACAAGATGACACTTTTCTACATACCTGTTACTGTGGCCACTGTAGTGCAACCCAGGTGTCCTACTTGCTGTTTTTTTACTTTTTTCTTCATTTTGCTTGTCATTTGATCTGGATGGACGTCACATGACAACCCTCCAAGTTCATCGTTGAATATTTCACTCAGAACTTTTATTACGAGGACAGCCAGCCCTCAGACTGAACATGCTAAGTTTCTCTCCTCAATCCAGATTCCCATTTATGCCTCAACCAGTTGGTATTCCCAATAAACTCGAACAGTATTTCAGAGGCTCTCCAATTGTGTTGGAATAGCAAAAACGTTCAAATGTGTGTGAATTCCTAAGGGACCAAACCGCTGAGGTCATCGGTCCCTAGACTTACACACTACTTAAAATAACTTGTACTAAGAAAACACAGACGCCTATGCCCGAGGTCGAGGACTCGAACCTCCGGCGGGAGGGGCCGCGCAATCCGTGACATGGCGCCTCAGACTGCAAGGCCACTCCGTGCGGCGTTGGGATAGCACTTCAGCATCGAACGAAATGGGGGATCCCGTCTGAAATCCAAGTATAGGTGCTTTTAATTAAATGAAATTATATACTGTTCGAGTTTAGGGGAAATACCAAGTGGGCTGAGGCGTGACTAGGAATTTGGACAGAGGAGGGAGGTGTACAATGGTAGTCCGTGCAGTTGTGCGAAACGACTGTGCCAGGGTGCGAGGGGTTAGTGAGTCTGCCAAGCGAGCATAAGACCCGGGTTTTAATCCCGACGTTGGTATAGATCTTCACTCGTGCCTCAGTCTGCATAGATAGATCATAGATGACGCGTGCATCTTCAACACTAGCTGAAATAGTATTGTCATAGCTGGCCTCACCAAATCTATGGGAATGTCGTCTGCTCCACGGTCTTGTTCAACTCCGGTCTTTTAGTTCTCTGTCAGATTCTTCTCACAGTGTCATATCTCGTTTACCATCTTCATTTAATTTCTCTTCCTTTTTTTATTTAGTGGAATTGACTTATCTGTGCGACATGTTTACATGGTCTGCATGTCTTCCTACACTCCTGGAAATGGAAAAAATAACACATTGACACCGGTGTGTCAGACCCACCATACTTGCTCCGGACACTGCGAGAGGGCTGTACAAGCAATGATCACACGCACGGCACAGCGGACACACCAGGAACCGCGGTGTTGGCCGTCGAATGGCGCTAGCTGCGCAGCATTTGTGCACCGCCGCCGTCAGTGTCAGCCAGTTTGCCGTGGCATACGGAGCTCCATCGCAGTCTTTAACACTGGTAGCATGCCGCGACAGCGTGGACGTGAACCGTATGTGCAGTTGACGGACTTTGAGCGAGGGCGTATAGTGGGCATGCGGGAGGCCGGGTGGACGTACCGCCGAATTGCTCAACACGTGGGGCGTGAGGTCTCCACAGTACATCGATGTTGTCGCCAGTGGTCGGCGGAAGGTGCACGTGCCCGTCGACCTGGGACCGGACCGCAGCGACGCACGGATGCACGCCAAGACCGTAGGATCCTACGCAGTGCCGTAGGGGACCGCACCGCCACTTCCCAGCAAATTAGGGACACTGTTGCTCCTGGGGTATCGGCGAGGACCATTCGCAACCGTCTCCATGAAGCTGGGCTACGGTCCCGCCCCAGCATCGTGCAGCCCGCCTCCAGTGGTGTCGCGACAGGCGTGAATGGAGGGACGAATGGAGACGTGTCGTCTTCAGCGATGAGAGTCGCTTCTGCCTTGGTGCCAATGATGGTCGTATGCGTGTTTGGCGCCGTGCAGGTGAGCGCCACAATCAGGACTGCATACGACCGAGGCACACAGGGCCAACACCCGGCATCATGGTGTGGGGAGCGATCTCCTACACTGGCCGTACACCACTGGTGATCGTCGAGGGGACACTGAATAGTGCACGGTACATCCAAACCGTCATCGAACCCATCGTTCTACCATTCATAGACCGGCAAGGGAACTTGCTGTTCCAACAGGACAATGCACGTCCGCATGTATCCCGTGCCACCCAACGTGCTCTAGAAGGTGTAAGTCAACTACCCTGGCCAGCAAGATCTCCGGATCTGTCCCCCATTGAGCATGTTTGGGACTGGATGAAGCGTCGTCTCACGCGGTCTGCATGTCCAGCACGAGCGCTGGTCCAACTGAGGCGCCAGGTGGAAATGGCATGGCAAGCCGTTCCACAGGACTACATCCAGCATCTCCACGATCGTCTCCATGGGAGAATAGCAGCCTGCATTGCTGCGAAAGGTGGATATACACTGTACTAGTGCCGACATTGTGCATGCTCTGTTGCCTGTGTCTATGTGCCTGTGGTTCTGTCAGTGTGATCATGTGATGTATCTGACCCCAGGAATGTGTCAATAAAGTTTCCCCTTCCTGGAACAATGAATTCACGGTGTTCTTATTTCAATTTCCAGGAGTGTATATTTCTAAGCAATTTTCAAACTATTCCTTCTCCCTGTATACAGGGTGATCAACTGATAGTGACAGGGCCAAATATCTCACGAAATAAGCATCAAACAAGAAAACTACGAAAAACGAAACTCGTCTAGCTTGATGGGGGAAACCAGATCGCGCTATGGTTGGCTCGCTAGATGGTGCTGCAAAAGGTCAAACGGATACCAACTGCGTTTTTTTTTAAATAGGAACCCCCATTTTTATTACATATTCGTGTAGTGCGTAAAGAAATGTGAATGTTTTAGTTGGACCACTTTTTTCGCTTTCTGATAGATGGTGCTGTAATAGTCACAAACGTGTAAGTACGTGGTATCACGTAACATTCCGCCAGTGTGGACGGTATTTGATTCGTGATACGTTACCCGTATTAAAATGGGCCGTTTACCAATTGCGGAAAAGGTCGATATAGTGTTGATCTATGGCTATTGTGATCAAAATACCCAACGGGCGTGTGCTATAAATGCCGCTCGGTATCCTGGACGACACCATCCAAGTGTCCGGACCGTTCGCCGGATTGTTACGTTATTTAAGGAAACAGGAAATGTTCAGCCACATGTGAAACGTCAACCACGACCAGCGACAAATGATAATGCCCAAGTAGGTGTTTTAGCTGCTGTCGCGGCTAATCCTCACATCAGTAGCAGACAAATTGCGCGAGAATCGGGAATTTCAGAATCGTCGTGGTTGAGAATGCTACATCAACATCGATTGCAGCCGTACCATATTTCTATGCACCAGGAATTGCATGGCGACGACTTTGAACGTCGTGTACAGTTCTTCCACTGGGCGCAAGAGCAATTACGGGACGATGACAGATTTTTTGCACGCGTTCTATTTAGCGACGAAGCGTCATTCACCAACAGGGGTAACGTAAATCGGCATAATATGCACTACTAGGCAACGGAAAATCCACGATGGCTGCGACAAGTGGAACATCAGCGACCTTGGCTGGTTAATGTATGATGCGACATTATGGGAGGAAGGATAATTGGCTCCCGTTTTATCGATGGCAATCTAAATGGTGCAATGTATACTGATTTCCTACGTAATGTTCTACCGATGTTACTACAAGATGTTTCATTGCATGACAGAATGGCGATGTACTTCCAACATGATGGAAGTCCGGCACATAGCTCGCGTGCGGTTGAAGCGGTATTGAATAGCATATTTCATGACAGGTGGATTGGTCGTCGAACTACCATACCATGGCCCGCACGTTCACACGGATCTGACGTCCCCGGTTTTCATTCTGTGGGGAACGTTGAAGGATATTTGCTATCGTGATACACCGACAGCGCCTGACAATGTGCGTCAGCGCATTGTCAATGCATGTGCGAACATTACGGAAGGCGAACTGCTCGCTGTTGAGAGGAATGTCGTTACACGTATTACCAAATGCATTGAGGTTGACGGACAACATTTAGAGCTTTTATTGCATTAATGTGGTATTTACAGGTAATCACGCATAACAGCATGCGTTGTCAGAAATGATAAGTTCACAAAGGTACATGTATCACATTGGAACAACCAAAATAAAATGTTCAAACGTACCTACGTTCTGTAATTTAATTTTAAAAACCTACCTGTTACCAACTGTTCGTCTAAAATTGTGAGCCATATGTTCGTGACTATTAGAGCGCCATCTACCACAAAGCGAAAAAGGGGTCCAACTAAAACATTCATATTTCTTTACGTACTACACGAATATGTAATAAAAAATGGGAGTTACTATTTTAAAAAACGCAGTTGATATCCGTTTGACCTATGGTAGCGGCATCTAGCGGGCCAACCATAGCGCCATCTAGTTCAAAAATGGTTCAAATGGCTTTGAGCACTATGGGACAACATCTGAGGTCATCAGTCCCCTAGAACATAGAACTACTTAAACCTAACTAACGTAAGGACATCACACACATCCATGCCCGAGTCAGGATTCGAACCTGCGACCGCAGCGGTCGCGTGCTTCCAGACTGTAGCGCCTAGAACCGCTCGACCACCTCGGCCGGCTACGTGATAAGGAGTCTTCAGTTCAGTCGCATAACTTTTCTGGTATATCATAAGTATGTGTAATGTTTTCTGTATAGCAGTCAAGATCTGTATGAAAAGTTTAACAGAACATGAACAAGAACGGAGCAATGACTTTGGTTCCGCTATTTGCAGTCTTTCCGGATTCTGTAAAAAAGAAAAAGATGGAAAGGAACAGTTGTGTTCCCCGTTACGGCTTAGGATAAATTCGAGCCCGCATCTCGTGGTCGTGCGGTAGCGTTCTCGCTTCCCACGCCCGGGTTCCCGGGTTCGATTCCCGGCGGGGTCAGGGATTTTCTGTGCCTCGTGATGGCTGGGTGTTGTGTGCTGGCCTTAGGTTAGTTAGGTTTAAGTAGTTCTAAGTTCTAGGGGACTTATGACCACAGCAGTTGAGTCCCATAGTGCTCAGAGCCATTTTTGATAAATTCTAAGTTAACCATCGATAAGGAATTGTTGCATCAAAAATGGCTCTGAGCACTATGGGACTTAACATCTGTGGTCAACAGTCCCCTAGAACTTAGAACTACTTGAACCTAACTAACCTAAGGACATCACACACATCCATGCCTGAGGCAGGATTCGAACCTGCGACCGTAGCGGTCACGCGGTTCCAGACTGAAGCGCCTAGAACTGCACGACCACACCGGCCGGCATTTTTTCATCTCTTAAGTATTATTCTCTAGCGTGAAAAAAAACTGAATATCCATAAACTAATCAACTGATGTGTTGCTTCACGTCTTTTCTATGGCACGTAAACCGTCAATATCACTGTCCCTTCCAGAACTGTATTTCTAGAAAAGAAGCGCTTCTGAAATATCGAACTAATTTCTTCCGTGTTTTAATGCGCTTTTCATTTGTTAATTTAGCAGTCTGGTGGAGGTTTGTGAAGACGAGAAACTAGTACTGATATTGATACAACGAGAACTTCCAGCTGCCGATGAGATGTCCCAAAGCTTGTATTACTTGTAAAGGGACAGCCCTGACAGATGTTTAACTTGATCAGTATATTTACTTACTGTTCCTCAGATGATGTCTGCTCATTTTCGATACACCTGGCGACTAGCTTCAACGAAACTGAAACCATTTACTTGTGAAGGTAACTGTAAGTGCAGAGGCGACTGGTCCTGATTAACAAGGCCAGAGAACCTGCTCCGTGTTCTTCCAGGGATGACTAGCAATTACTCCGCTACGCGTTAATAAGCAGATGATTAAGATTACGATTCGTTATTTGTTAAAGGCTCACGATAACCAAACTCTTTACAAAACAAACTGTTACGTCCCGTCTAGAACGCACAGCAATTCCATAAACAATTATAACTTGTATGTTACGTGCTGAGCTTCCACTGACAGCACATTTATTACAGGCGGAATACCCATTTGTTCACACATACAATTTTCTTTAGGTTCTTCAAGTGAATTTTACTCTGAAATTGGTAATACCTTTCAGGGTTACGTGAGCCTTCAAACTTGAATATTGCAGATGGGCACTCGAAATGTACTGCAATACAATAAATACCTCTAATGTTCTGATATTGATTGAGAGAATTCCAATTAATGCATTGCTTATAAAACGAAATTTGTAATTTTCAGAAGAGCAGTTAGAACTGAACGTCTCTTCGACATGAATATCATCTGAGATGAAGTTGAAGAAGATCAGTGACGAAACTTACACACAGTAGGGATAAAACGGTGTCTCCTAAACAGGAGATAGTAGGTTCGAATCTCACTTCGAGATGGGGTGGACCTTAACTGTGCTGCTACTGGGTGTGTCCAACATAGAGTAGTTGTAGAAACCAGTAATTAAAATTCTTACATATGTGTGTTTGTTTGTGTGTGTGTGTGTGTGTGTGTGTGTGTGTGTGTGTGTGTGAGTGAGTGAGTGTTTGTGTGCTTGTGTACTAATTGCATAAATGAAAAACGAAAGTTGTATTGAAATATGTAAATAAGTATTTGATGTGTCACTAGTACACAAAAGAATGTTGAATACTAAAAACTGATGAGATAGCTGCATGAACTAGCTGCCAAATGCGGTTTTAAAAACTAAGAAAGTTGCGTGAGAATCGAAGGGAATCGACATTATGAAGAAATTTCTCCCCTCATCCACTGAAATGGTTTAGGAAAATCGTGCAAATAACTAAGAACGACTGGAAGGAGATTTGTTAGTCACATTCCTTACAAGTACAACTGTAGGCGATCATGGTGAGTATGCCAATAGTAGAGGATCACTGCTGGTACGAACCGAAAAGTTGCTGACATTATAATGAGTATTCCAGGAATTCATGACATCACCATCAGCATTCCCACAATCGCCGATGCCAGCATCTGGTGCGCAGGAAAAGATTTCATTCGCAGAATTTCCTCCCCTGTCCCAGTTCCCCCCACCCATTGTGCCCAATGGTGCTATGTACGCGTGTGAACGTCATCATGCTCTCAACCAATTCCATCAAAGCCCGTTGACACCACGATAGTGCAAGCTCGACTCCCACCCTTCGAGGAATTTTAATTTTTATAGTTTAGTTTTGTGTGTGTTGTCATTTACCACTAGTACGTCTGTCCAGTGTTATGCACCTCCAGCAACAGCAGTGAACAGCTGTGAAGGAAAGGACGATCAGTGAAAAATCATCTGCCTCTAATCATTATTATTATTACACTTATTATTTATGTGAGTGTTCTGCTATACTTTGGGTTCTGTTATTACTATTCACACAGATGAGGCCACACAAATGTTCCTGCCTGAACCACAGCAGCAACAGCTGCAGCAATCACTGTCAACATGATGTCTTCCCAATATTTCAGACCTGGTGCCATGCGACTATTCAACTCCACAGCCACAGCTGGTACTACCAAAGTTCATCAAGCTGCAGGCAAATAACACAAGAGTACTAATTTTTGACAAAACGTATAACATGACAGCGTTCATCTGGGTCTGTCACCAGACATTGACTTTGACATGGTAATAGGCGTGGAAAACGCCCATGTTGGTGCTAAAGTTCAATTTTCATGGTATGAGTGGGACTGTATTTGTGGTTCAAATGGTTCAAATGGCTCTGAGCACTATGGGACTTAACTTCTGTGGTCATCAGTCCCCTAGAACTTAGAACTACTTAAACCTAACTAACCTAAGGACATCACACACATCCATGCCCGAGGCAGGATTCGAACCTGCGACCGTAGCAGTCCCGCGGTTCCGGACTGCGCGCCTAGAACCACTAGACCACCGCGGCCGGCAGGACTGTATTTGTGCTTTGATAGAACATATATGAAGGAAGATGATGTACGAGTATGACACACCTCATAGTCTTGAGACACTTAATTGGTTGAGTTAATAGATGTTTGGTATACTTACGAGAAAATATGATGTAAGCCTACATTTACTGTAAGTCCAGTGTTTACATATACAGGGCGGTCAGAAACAGTCTGAATACCTTGTAAGTGTGTTGCAGAGTAGGTTGTGCTGAGAAATAATTTTTCAGAAAAAAACGATGTGTTGAACTATTTACGGGCTAATGGGCATTGAAGGTAGCCAATGAGGCCATTATCCATGCAAACTGAAGCAGCCTACCAGTGACAAAAAAAAAAAAAAAATGGTTCAAATGACTCTGAACACTACGGGACTTAACATCTGTGGTCATCAGTCCCCTAGAACTTAGAACTACTTAAACCTAACTAACCTAAGGACATCACACACATCCATGCCCGAGGCAGGATTCGAACCTGCGACCGTAGCAGTCGCGCGGTTCCGGACTGAGCACCTTAACCGCGAGACCACCGCGGCCGGCTATCGGTGACAGCGTTGCCAAACTTGTGCTTCGTTTGGTTCACTAAAACCAAGCATGAGAGTGATACAGAAATCGGACATGCGAAGGTAGTGTGGATCAAACCAAAGCCAAAGACAGATCAGTGTCATGCATCATCTAAGCTACGAGAACAACTGACACTAACAGTGTCTCGTGAGTCACTTCGATTTGCACATTTCAGTGCTAATTAGCTTGGAAATGGTAAACTACATCAATTTTTTTCTTAACTGTTGTTTTTCAATGCAACCTACCCCGCAACACTCTGCCGGCCGCGGCGGTCTAGCGGTTCTAGGCGCGCAGTCCGGAACCGCGAGGCTGCTACGGTCGCAGGTTCGAATCCTGCCTCGGGCATGGATGTGTGTGATGTCCTTAGGTTAGTTAGGTTTAAGTAGTTCTAAGTTCTAGGGGACTGATGACCACTGATGTTAAGTCCCATAGTGCTCAGAGCCATTTTTGAACCGCAACACTCTTACAAGTTTTTCAGACTGTTTCCAACCATCCCGCATACATGTCAGAACAACTTACTGTCCTAGCACAGAGAGCTGGGCATATTCCATTTTGTTGTTATTTAGACGAGTGTTTGGTTAGCAGAGAAATAGTTACAGTCAGCCATCTGTAATCTACGTTTTCTGATGTATCAAATAATAGTAAATAACCAGTCGGTATTGGATCATATTTTAAGGAGAACACCTCTTCTAATATCGCTAGCATGGTCTTTGAAAGATGAAACGACTCTCAAGAAAATATACGTAATGTAGAAGAAGTGTGAGCACTCTGTGTCAATAATGTAAACAATAATGACAACACAGTACAAAGACATTAGAGACATACCAATGTTGACCCAATTCATTATGTGGTCATGGAGTGATATTTTGTAGGTATAAAGCTGTATTTAAAATACTAGGTATAGTCAACGATTCACGTGTGCTTTTTCTGTGTATGTGTAAGTGTTGTCACTGGCGTTCTGCAGTAAACTTTGTTCGCCGGCCGCTGTGGCCGTGCGGTTCTAGTCGCTGCAGACCGGAACCGCGGAACTGCTACGGTCGCAGGTTCGAATCCTGCCTCGGGCATGGATGTGTGTGATGTCATTAGGTTAGTTAGGTTTAAGTAGTTCTAAGTTCTAGGGGACTGATGACCTAAGATTTTAAGTCCCATAGTGCTCAGAGCCAAGTAAACTTTGTTGATACTCTGGCCGAATGGTGAAATTATCAACCCACACCAGCAATAAGAGCACGTATACAAATAGGTGATGTGTTTGTGTGTGTTTTTACGAAAGAAAATTTATGATGACGCTTTTAATTTATAGTAATTCAGTTTCGTGTTTCACTTGCAACTGAAGCAGAGAGAAATACATCTGTCTATATACCTTCTTTCTCGGCTGTGCAGACGTTTCCATGGTGGTAGTAACTGGATGTTGAGTAGCACAAAATACTGCAGTGACTTTCGAAAATCGGCTGCATGATGAAGTCGTGATTCCTGTGCATCAGCCGATGCAGTTTTGTGTGTGTGTGTGTGTGTGTGTGCGTGCGTGCGTGCGTGAGTGTGTGTGTGGAAATTTGAAACAGCGTGGGTGCAACGGGGGGAGGGGGCAGCACCTGGTGAAACGTGCTCATTATAGTGCTGGCTGGCTGCCCGCCTGGCACTCTGGTGCTATACAGTCTACCAGTGTTATATTATAGGTTTGCTTCAGTATGTGGTGCTGCCATATACACTCCTGGAAATTGAAATAAGAACACCGTGAATTCATTGTCCCAGGAAGGGGAAACTTTATTGACACATTCCTGGGGTCAGATACATCACATGATCACACTGACAGAACCACAGGCACATAGACACAGGCAACAGAGCATGCACAATGTCGGCACTAGTACAGTGTATATCCACCTTTCGCAGCAATGCAAGCTGCTATTCTCCCATGGAGACGATCGTAGAGATGCTGGATGTAGTCCTGTGGAACGGCTTGCCATGCCATTTCCACCTGGCGCCTCAGTTGGACCAGCGTTCGTGCTGGACGTGCAGACCGCGTGAGACGACGCTTCATCCAGTCCCAAACATGCTCAATGGGGGACAGATCCGGAGATCTGGCTGGCCAGGGTAGTTGACTTACACCTTCTAGAGCACGTTGGGTGGCACGGGATACATGCGGACGTGCATTGTCCTGTTGGAACAGCAAGTTCCCTTGCCGGTCTAGGAATGGTAGAACGATGGGTTCGATGACGGTTTGGATGTACCGTGCACTATTCAGTGTCCCCTCGACGATCACCAGTGGTGTACGGCCAGTGTAGGAGATCGCTCCCCACACCATGATGCCGGGTGTTGGCCCTGTGTGCCTCGGTCGTATGCAGTCCTGATTGTGGCACTCACCTGCACGGCGCCAAACACGCATACGACCATCATTGGCACCAAGGCAGAAGCGACTCTCATCGCTGAAGACGACACGTCTCCATTCGTCCCTCCATTCACGCCTGTCGCGACACCACTGGAGGCGGGCTGCACGATGTTGGGGCGTGAGCGGAAGACGGCCTAACGGTGTGCGGGACCGTAGCCCAGCTTCATGGAGACGGTTGCGAATGGTCCTCGCCGATACCCCAGGAGCAACAGTGTCCCTAATTTGCTGGGAAGTGGCGGTGCGGTCCCCTACGGCACTGCGTAGGATCCTACAGTCTTGGCGTGCATCCGTGCGTCGCTGCGGTCCGGTCCCAGGTCGACGGGCACGTGCACCTTCCGCCGACCACTGGCGACAACATCGATGTACTGTGGAGACCTCACGCCCCACGTGTTGAGCAATTCGGCGGTACGTCCACCCGGCCTCCCGCATGCCCACTATACGCCCTCGCTCAAAGTCCGTCAACTGCACATACGGTTCACGTCCACGCTGTCGCGGCATGCTACCAGTGTTAAAGACTGCGATGGAGGTCCGTATGCCACGGCAAACTGGCTGACACTGACGGCGGCGGTGCACAAATGCTGCGCAGCTAGCGCCATTCGACGGCCAACACCGCGGTTCCTGGTGCATCCGCTGTGCCGTGCGTGTGATCATTGCTTGTACAGCTCTCTCGCAGTGTCCGGAGCAAGTATGGTGGGTCTGACACACCGGTGTCAATGTGTTATTTTTTCCATTTCCAGGAGTGTACATGAATGCAGGACCTGCATCATGACGTTTCCTCTTGCTCATGTGGAAGTCTGGAATACCGTATACAGTGGATAGGTCATTTTGGTGTGTACTACTACGTGCTTGGTGTGGGTGTCACGTGACAGCGTTAATCAAACTGTAGATACATGGCACTCTCTTTTATTGCAGGTATCGCTGTACTGGGCAAGCATGTAGAAAACGGGCAATGGTCGTGCTTTGCAGTGCTTAGAGACAGAGTGAGTAGTAAAAGTTTCTCTTTCTTTATAGTGGAGACAATGCCCCTGATCGTGTTAAAAGCGGCAACATCTTCTCACGAAATTTGAATCACCAATTTTGTCCTACGAACGCGAAAATATTTTGTTACCACCGACGTACGTAGGGAGAAACGAGCATCATAACAAAATAAGGGAAATCACAGCTCGCACCGAAAGATATAGGTGTTAGTTTTTTCCGCGCGCTGTTCGAAATTGGAATAATAGAGAATTATTGTGAAGGTGGTTCGATGAACCCTCTGCCAGGCACCTAAATGTGATTTTCAGAGTATCCATGTAGATGCAGATGTAGATGTAGATGTAGAAGCTCCAAGTATTTTCTTCAGAGATGAAAATGGTAAAACTGGCCTAAGCATTAGCCAGAAATGTGAAACGCAAAGAAAGTATTTTGAACAACTTTTGAACTGTGAAGAACCTAACTGTAAGCTATAATTAAGTAGATCCATCACCTACAGCTGAAGAAATTAAAGGAATAATAAATACTCACAAAAAAAGAAAGCCAGTGGAGAAGACTATGTTTCAACCGAACTTACACAACTTTCCAACCAAAGCTTATAACTAACCTTAAGGTCATGCTTGAAGAAAAACGGGAAACTGAAAAGATTCCAAAAGACTGGAAAGTGGCTCTTATCCATCTTTTGCACAAGAAAGGTGCCAAGCGTGAAGTAAATATTTTGAGAGGTAAAATGGTTCAAATGGCTCTGAGCACTATGGGACTCAACTGCTGAGGTCATTAGTCCCCTAGAACTTAGAACTAGTTAAACCTAACTAACCTAAGGACATCACAAACATCCATGCCCGAGGCAGGATTCGAACCTGCGACCGTAGCGGTCTTGCGGTTCCAGACTGCAGCGCCTTTAACCGCACGGCCACTTCGGCCGGCCTTTTGAGAGGTATATTTGTGTTGCAAGTGGGTTATAAAATATTTTAACAGTATTACTAAACATGGTAGAAGCAACAATTGATAGCCATTTTAGAGAATATCAGAGTGGATGTAGGAAGGCCAGATCTTGGTCAGAACAGATTGTCAACCTGAAGTCCAGAACACGTCACAGAGCCGCAAACTCTAAAGACATAGTTGCAACATTTATAGATTTTAGGAGACGTTTGGTTCTGTTGTTATGGAAACACTACGTAAAGCGTAGGATTTGGCGTTAAATCTAAATTAGCACACCTAATTTGTGAAATGCTCACAGACAAAAAATCAAAAGTAAGCTTTCGGTGTGAAATATCTAAGGTATTCAAAATGAAAACAGGCATAAGGCAAGGTGATTCTGTCTCCGCTTCTCTTCAATTGCATTCTAGAGAAATTAGTAAAAGTATGGAGACAAAAACTAAAAAAGAATAATCTATCACCAATAAGATTGCGGACTAAGAACAGAGGTATTAAAGTTCACTGTCTAGCATTTGCAGATGATTTTACAATTCTTTCTCAGAACAAATGCAGAAATACAGATCAATCTCTTAACAGAAACAGCCAACGAAGCAAGTTTAAGCTTTTCTGTAGAAAAACAAAATTTATGAAAAACATAAAAAATGCTCCAGAAATTCTAGTAACAGATACTGAACAGATAAAGAGAGTTAATAAATCTAATTTGGGAGAAATGGTTCAAGCAAATGGCTTAGAAAAGTTCACTGTTGAAGAAAGAGTATGTAAATTGTTGAGAGCATATGGTATGACCAGGAACATTTACAACAAAAGGTCTCTGTCTAAAAATTTGAAAATACAGCACTATAGCTCAGTAACAAAACCAGAACGTCTTTATACAAGTGAATATTTAGTATTGATTTAAAGTTACACAAACGTGAAGTCCTATAAATAAGAATAATTCGACAAATAGTCGGTCTACGAAGAAATGCAGAGGTATGGAAATAAAGAAATAATGAAGAAATATAATTCAACATAGAGAAGATAACTGAAATGCTACAGACGAGGCGACTCCTATTTTGTGGACATTCATGTAGAATGAATGGCAACAGGTTGACCCAACAAGTTTTTAAATACCTTTGAGACAAGCAGTCGATAATAGACTGGATTCAAGAAGTTAGGCAAGATTTGGAAAGAAACAACATAAGCGAAACTGGTGCAACAGGAAGAGAGGTGTTTAAGGAGAAAGTGTTAACAATAGAAGCATTCCAAGGCAGGAGGAGAAGAAGGCACGATCAAAATAGTCTGAGAATAGGAGAAGGAGAATACATAGTGAGAAGATGAAAACATACTGGTGGAAGAAGTAAGAAGAAGAAAGGAGGAATCATTGAAATTGGTGCATGGTCCTTAGATGACCCAAAGTACAGAAGAAGAAGATATACATGGAAAAAATAATTACTGATAATCTTCCTCCCAGCTGATCACTGCTACTGGTCATCTCACGCAAATTGGGGACGGAAAAATACGGCACTCACACAGTCTTAATATAAAAAATAAAAGTTTTAAAGGAGTGGGGGTGAATTAGGTCATCATTACCTCGTAAGTCGGTGTCCCATAGCTATTTCCCAGCAGCATGATGATATCGATGTACGTACGTAATGGCACTGGCCGCAGTGGATGGCAGAATTGGGGAGAGGGACGCAATTCCAGGATACAAGGGAGGAGGAGAGAATTCTGGGAATGCTGATGCTGACGTCAGCAATTGCAAGAATACTGATGGTGACATCAGCCAGTTCGTGGCCAGAAACCTCAGTGACACCCTACTGTGCTACACGTGATACGTTGTACTGATGTAAATTGATATTTATAATTTACTAATTAAGGTGTCCGCCAGAATTGCAACTCTGATGTTGACATTAACTGGTAAGTTCCAAATATACTGAGTCGCGGATCATGCAACCAACACAGTGCTGGAATTATGTATATTGATAAGTTTTCCGTATTTACTTAATACTGGTCAAGCCATCGATATAAGGATTTTCTGTGTTTTACAAAATCGATAAAGGCAGATGCCAAGACGGTTCCTTTCAAAAGTACGAAATCCATTTCCTTCCGCAGTCTTTAATGACTCCTTCGTCGACGAGACGTTAATACTCAATGATCCTTACTTCTTCGCTGAGTGATTTCTAGTTTGTAATACCGCAAATTTTGATATATTTTCATTCTTTGCTGTTGTTTTGCAGCAGATCTGATTTTGGAGTTAACTCAGAGCGCGTAATTTTCGGTGATTAAGAAATGAATAATTTTTGCGTTAAAAACAAAGAGGTGTTAACAATAGAGTAGCACAATGGCTGCAGAGTTCTTTACAGACCTTGCGTCTAAAGTTATTACACGGATAACGGCGTATTCACGTATTCTTGTACTGCCGCGGCCGGGTGTCACGGTTTTTCTCAAAGCACGGATAACACACTGACTGTGGGCTTTATGTGGCGCGCCGGGCCGGGGTCGTCTCGACATCACCATAATCAAAGCGTGTCTTAATATACTGTCAAATGCAGGCGAGGGGCAAACTATGACAAATGAAGGCGCAGCCGCTAGTTAGGGGAGGGCCCAGTTGTAAATAAGCAGTGGCAAAACACAGCGGGCTGTGCTCATTATGTGCACGCTAACTTCACAACTTGGCCGGCGCGGCCAGAACTAATAAACAATGAGCCGGCTAGCGGACACCGCCTCAATGCAGCCCTCAACAGCCTAAGTTTTCCTGCCTCCGCCTCCACTTCTCCTCTGTCTTTACGGGTTACACTTGGCATAACTAAAATGCACTTCTACGAGCTGCGTCAGAATTTTCTACAACTTCGACGAATAAGATAGAGGCTTAAATATTCTTCGGCGTGGAGGAAACAAGCATTTATTCGCATAGAAACAGTGTGAACTAGGGGCACATTTTGAAACTATTCCAGTTCGAATACCTACAAGGCGTCTATGTTCCCAGTTATTTCGTTCTCCTTCATAAGGAGGAACAGTTCGAATTATAATTTCTGCTTATCGCTTTCATGTGAATAGCTGTCACTCATCGTTAGCAGCTGAATTTTATATTTATATCAAACTTTTATTTTTCACCTAATTGTTTTAGGCACCTTCAGTGGTCTAAAAAGGAAATAAAAGAAATAAACTACGCAGAGATTTGGACGACAGTATGCTGCTTCATATTTTATTTTAGTATATCAGCTTACAGTATTTCGGGTTTATTGCCTTCATCAGTAGACGTTATAGATGGACATACGTCAACTTCGACTAAACTATTATTGATTTCTGTAGTTGTTGGATGTAATATTTTTTCCAGCAACTTTTAAAGTTGTTCCACAATTTGCTGTTGCTCGTATATTGTATGACGTTTTTTGATATCTCACAGTTGCAGAAATTCAAGTTTGACAGATAGTTGTTTACTACACATCTCACAATAACGAAAAAGAAATAAATGTTTGCTTGATTTGTAAATACTTTGTTATCAGATTCATACTGTTTCATATAATCTCCTTTTAGGTGAACTTAATACTCCCATTATTTAGAAGTGATTGAGGCATCCGAAGAAATTAGTTTAATGTCTCGAATTTATTACGTATGTCCGTTGTGTCCTCTGCACTCTAAACGTCTTTGGATACATACGCGCATAGCTATGCTGTTCAGTTGATATGAGGTTGCCATTACTTTGATTATATGATTATGGAAAATTATGAAGTATAGAGGGTGATAATATAGTATGGAGGTTAGACGAAAAGGGTTGGACGAGAAGGTCAGCTTGACCTTCAGCCATTTTTCCTACGGAGATACTTTCGTGTGGACAAGAAAACGATTTCGATGGAATCATTCAGTTGTTGATGAAACTACTGTGATTTGTATCCAACTGACGGTTTGTAAGTGCGTACAGGAATCAAACGTACGGCTTACTTTTCTTCTGTGTAAGCCAGTGTGGCAGGCTTCACAGCTAGAGACAATGTCGTACTAGTATGGGACATCGCAATGTACAGAGAATGGAGAATATAAATCTTCGCAGACTTGTTTAACTGACTAAGAATAAAACAAAACTTCTGAAGAAAATGTCAAATGGTGGACACATGAAGAAAACAGAATAACATCTTGTGGAAATCTATTTGCAAAATTTGAACAATCGGTCTTCAAAGCACGATCGAGGAGTGTTCTTTGTCTATCTGCACATCACTCCCGTAAATACCGCGAAGCTAAAATTAGACCAATAGCAAAAGCTCCCAAAATTGGGCCATTTGAGAAACATAGCGAGTAGAGTAGCACTTAAGAAAGTGGAATCATGTACAGGAGAAGCTGATTTAAAATCTCCGTCATTCAGATTGAGGTAAAATGAATTAAATCACGTAAGGTTAATTCCGATTTTCTTTCCCATCATGCACCATACCAAGATATGTTTTTATATCCTTGATGGGTTATTAAATATTTATTTTCCTTTCCTTTCGTGAATGAAAAGAAAGGAAGTCACGATATATGCTAGAATAAAAAGTTCCTTCTTTAAAGCAATTTACAGATATTTATAGAACGTATAGATAGGAAACATTTGTCTCTCGATACTCATCCTGCAATTCGAAATAATTCGCTGCGCGCATATACCGGGTGGTTATACTCCGTAATTAAACTGACGGTGTTTCGACAGCTGCAGTGTAAGGTGTATACACTGCTGGGTGCTAAAACATCATAGGTATCTTCATTAATCGCTGCGTTCGTGGAGTACGCGGAAAAGAATAGTAGTTCCACTTTCTGACAGCAGGTGAAAATACGGCGGTGTATGCAGGCAGAAAGTGAAATATTTCCTGTTTGGACTTTAATAAATAAAGCTCCGTCTTTAGGCCACAAGTGGCCCTTCCGGGACCGTCCGGCCGCCGTGTCATCTTCCGAGGAGGATGCGGATAAGGAGGGGCGTGTGGTCAGCACACCGCACTCCCGACCGTTAGGACGGTATTCTTTGACCGAAGCCGCTACTAATCGGTCGAGTAGCTCCTCAATTGGCATCACGAGGCTGAGTGCACCCCGAAAAATGGCAACAGCACATGGCGGCGGGATGGTGACCCATCCAAGCGCCGGCCACGCCCGACAGCGCTTAACTTCGGTGATCTCACGGGAACCGGTGTAGCCACTGCGGCAAGGCCGTTGCCCTGTTTGGACTTTACTTCACTATTTGTCGATTAGGGACGCGTGTTGATTTTTTTTTTGAAGAGACTGTGTGTGAAGAGTGTTAAGATGGTTTAAGTTTTTGGTATAGAACGCAATGGCTATTAAGAAGAAAGACCGTGCACTGCTGGTAAAGATGTTTTATCAGAATGGCAGCAATTGCAGTGCTGTCTTCCAGGCATATCACAGACAGAAACAGCTGCGAAGAGGCCCCATGTCAATAAATGGGCTAAAAAATACTATAAACGAATCTGAATAAACGTGTGATTAGTTTGTGCAGCAAGGAGAAGGAAGTGGCCCATTCCGATGGCAGTGGTTGATGAAGTTGCTGTAGCTGTAACCGACCGTGCAGCACACGCCTGAAATTCTGCAGCCAGTGCTCGAGCTGTGTCATGGGAATTGTCTCTCCCCTGTCCAACAGCACAAAATATTTTTCGGCGCATTTTACACTGGTATCCCTACAAGATTCAGAATGTACACCAAATGAGACCTCAAGGTAGGCTATAGCGCCAGGACTTTGCCCTTCGTCTTTTGGAACGCATAGAAATGACCTGTGGCCGGGGGATATTCTTGGGACGGGTAAGGCACATTTTAATCTGCACGGCATTATGAATGCATACAACTGTCGCATATGAGGTTCTACTCCACCACGTATTGCCCAGGACCGTCCACTGCACTCAGCTTATGTGACTGTACGTTGTGGCTTCACAATCTCCTTCATATTCGGTCTGTTTTTCTTCAAGGAGATGACACCTTGCGGGCCTGTTAGGTGTACAGTGACATATGCAGACACAAGGAACTCCTTGTGCAACACGTGGTGCCACGTTTGCAGGAATGGAGCTGTGTCCATACCACCATTTCCAAGCAAGATGGAGCTACATCACACGTCGCGTGCCAGGTGAACGATTTGCTTCGAGAAACCTTTGGTAACGGCCGCATCGTCTCTAAGCAGTATCAAGATGTGTGGCCTTCCAGATTCCCCGACCTAAAGCCATGTTACTTCTGCTTGTGGGGATACCTGAAAGATCGTGTCTATCAGGTTCAAAAATGGTTCAAATGGCTCTGAGCACTATGGCACTTAACATCTGAGGTCATCAGTCCCCTAGAACTTACAATTACTTAAACCTAGCTAACCTAAGGACATTACACACGTCCATGCCCGAGGGAGGATTCGAACCTGCGACCGTAGCGGTCACACGGTTCCGGACTCAAGCGCCTAGAATCGCTCGGCCATAGCTACCAGCTGTCTATCAGGGACTATCTGCACTCTTCCAGCCGGCCGCGGTGGTCTCGCGGTTCTAGGCGCGCAGTCAGGAACCGTGCGACTGCTACGGTCGCAGGTTCGAATCCTGCCTCGGGCATGGATGTGTGTGATGTCGTTAGGTTAGTTAGGTTTAATTAGTTCTAAGTTCTAGGGGACTAATGACCACAGCAGTTGAGTCCCATAGTGCTCAGAGCCATTTGAACCATTTGGACTCTTCCTGTTATGAAGGACAGCATATGACAACATATCAATCTGATTACATCGGATATGCTGCTAGAAATTGTCGGCCATTCCCAGTTACAGATGCAGCATGTTGCTGAGTTGGGAAATCATACAGATCACACGTTGCAGTTTGTGACCTAATAAACTTTCCAAAATCACCGTTATAATGTACTTGATCGTTCCTCCTCTTTTCTTGTATCCACACCATATACTGATTGCTTACAGCGCCATGTTTTCACATCTTGGCACAAAGGGGAACAATTATTTTTTTCAGCGTATTCCGCAAGTGTATCGATTAATGAACATATCAACGACGTTTCAGCGCCCCGTGACCCATACAGCCCGTATTGCAGCACTCGGGCGGGCAGTTTAATTATAACCAACCATTAGCTTGGAAAATGTATCCAACGATACCAGTTTCTGTCAGTCTCTCGTCTATAGCGTTTATCCCCCGTACACGTTCTGTGGTTTTCCTAATTTGGCAAAATTATTTTATTTTAAATAAATGGCTGGATGACGATCCCTCGGTCACAGTTGTCAGTTAAAGTAAGGAAGGTGTTTCGTGTATGTCTTCCGTCTGTGGATCATGTGAACTATGTTCTGTGACATATTTTAACTGTTTGAGAATATGTTTAATGTGGTGGAGATTAGGAAACAGCACAAAATTTACCTAAATGAGCATGAATGCCACCTGAAATCACACTCAGGCTGCCTGGTGCACCAGATCATTGGTCGTTAATTCGGCACGTATATCATATCCATGCCTGGCTCAACCCTACCTAGAAAGCTGGTTACTGCGTGTTAAGCTACAAATTTCTTACCCTGAGACCAGTCTTTTGACATAAACATTTTTAAAATTTTTATAGGACTTTCTTTCCTCTCCTTCTATGTCTAAAATTTACATGTATACTTCGAAAGCCACCTATGGTATACCGCGCAAGTTATCATATGCCACTACTATTCCCTTCCCTTCCCATTCCACTGACAAATGCAGTGAGGAAGAGACGACTGTATATGTCCCTCCTCATGAGCACTAACATCTCTTGTCTTCGGGTCCTTATGCGAAATGTACCTTAGTGTTAGTAAACTTTTTCTGCAGTTATCTGCAAATGCTTGTTCTCGAAGTTCCCTCAATAGTGATGCGCGACACAAACGTTGCCTTCCCTCAAGGGATTCCCATTTGAGCTGGCGAAGCATCTCGATAATACTCGCGTGTTGATCGAATCTACCGGTAACAAATGTAGCAGCATAATTCTGAACTGCTTCGTTGTAATCGTTTAATCCTACCTCGTGGGGACCCCAAACATTTGAGTGTTACCCAAGGGTGGGTTAACAAGTATTCTACACACACAATCCATCATAGCCACCATAGATGAGACCCACATTCCTAAAACTCACCCAAAATGAGAAGTTGCCCTTTAGCTGTCCTGTGCTAGTAGTAAGTTACTGGGACTCCTACCTAAATTTTGGCATCAAATTGATATGAAAATTAATTAAATTGAACAATTAATTATCCCCATCCAACCACGTCCACCCCCGCACCCAGATGATTTCATGTGCGTTCTTCAACCGGCACATGGGTTCCTCCCCTCTCCCCCCGCCCCCTCCCCACCCTTACTCCTCAACCACCTACCCCATTGGTGGGAATCTCGAATTTTGGTGGGAATTTAGAATTTTGGCGGAAATCTCTTTCTCCCAGGGCTGTGATGACGTCCCACCCCATCCCCCAACTGGGAACTGGCGGGAAATTAAAAATTGCGGTACCCTTTCAGGGGTTCAACCCCTGGTCCTTCTGGACAGAAAGCCCACGTGCACCCCCTATCACATGGAAACGGTCCAGATGCAGGAGAGGAACTTCAGGTTAGTGTGCTTTATTGGTTGGGAAACTAAATTAAAGATCGATCCTAATTACGTAATTAATCATAAACGTCGGTCCTCATTGCACAACTATATGCTTAAAGCTCCAGAAGGAGTGACTAAAATCGAAATAAAGCTCAAAAATTTACGATCCCATAGAACTGCTCTCATCCCACGGGGAAAAGATTTCACAATACCACACCTCCCCAGGGGGCTCGCCACTCTTTGGCGGGTTCGTGCTTGGCTACCATAGGGCCCCAGCCTTTGCAGCGTTTTTTCCCTTCCATGCTGAATGTCTATCCTCTTTCTATTCTTTTTCCCCTGCCTTGGGGAACTTCGCTGGGATGTAACTGGGAATGTTCTGCATTGTCTGTCGCTGATGTAAAAAACAGTCTCACCTGTGTTTTTCACTCCCTTTTCCTTTCTTCGTTTCCCTTCTTCCCTCGTTCCTCTGCTTCGGCGTTTGGGGGTTCCTCTTTTACTTATTCCTCCCTGTACGCTCCTGATGGCCGACCCACGTGTCTGACACCTCCCCGTACGCTCCTGATGGCCGACCCACGTGTCTGACACGTAACAGGTTACTGGGTAACACGTAATTCCCACCCCCAGGTCGACAGGCAGGGTTCGGACGTACCTCCTGGTAGAGGCCATGCTCAGGGAGGGGTGATTGCCTGAGCTGCAACCTTCCCAAATTGCCGATTGGTCCCTCTGTCAGATGTTCGTGAAGTCCGACCTGAGGTGCCCCCTTGTGAAGGGTGCCCCCAGTTAGAAGGAGCGCGCCATCGGACACGCTGGTAATCAGGTGGATTTTCTCTCAATGAGTTAGTCATCTTCCCAATCAAAGTTTACGAAACGTAAACGTAATGAGGCTAATGATTCGAAGCCTCGTGGTCTCACATACTGAAGATGGTCAGTCCTTCGCCACAGTAAATCCGTTTATTATTCAGAAAGGTGTTGATGCAATTGCTGGCCCTGTGAAATTCTGCTCTCGTTTATTGAATGGCACTTTGCTTTTGGAAACTGCTTCTGATTCTCAAGCACAACAACTGCCTGCTGCCTTGCTTCTCCAAGGCTACCCTGTTCGGGTCGAGGCCCATAGAACTTTGAATTCTTCCTGTCATGTAATTTACACCAGGCTGCTCGACGGTCTAACCGAGGCCGAAGTCCAATCTTACCTCTCTGATCTGGGTGGCATTGCCATCCATCATGTGATGAAAAAGGTAGATTTCTCCTTAGTGCCCACCTTCACTCTTTTCCTCACCTTTGATCAAGTGGTGCTGCTATCTAAGTTCAAAGCATGCTATGAAATTGTCACAGTCCGGATGTACATTCCGAACCCGATGCGCTGCTACCAGTGGTATCGTTTCAAACATACTGAAACATCATGTCAACACCCAGCCAAATGTGTCACCTGTGGTAAGGATGCATGCGAGGGCGATTGTCCGCCTCCTTCTCTTTGCTGTATCAACTGCAATGGCGACCATGCCGCCTCCTCTTGTGTTTGTCCTGTGTATCTTGATGACTGGGCTGTCCAAGAGATTCAAGTAAAGGAAAAAGTGCCTTACCCAGTAGCTCGCAAGTTACTGGCTACTCGCAAACCCTGTGTTCTCCTGTCTGGCACCTATACTTCTGTTCTTGTTACCCCTCGCTCCATGAAGGACATGGCCACGCAGACATGCGAACTCAAATTCAGCTCTGCGGTTGTGAAATCGCCCAGTGTCAAGGTAGCACGCCATTCACCCCCAGGCCTGCTGTGCAGCAAACCGTCAAAATCTCGCCTCCAGGGGGGAAGCCACCAGCTACACAACCAGTAGGCAGGAAAGGGCAGAAGGAGTACTTCCTTGAAGACTTCCTCCATCCCTCCAGCCAAACAACACCCGAGTCTTCCTCCAATCGGAAAGGCTCGAAGAAGTCCACCAAAGGCAAACGATGTTCTTCTTTGCCAACTCGAAGATCCTGTTCGACGCTCAGTGTGCTAGCTAGTGCGCTCGCCAGTGCTCACCACCAATAGTTTTTGAGCGTTGGAACCCCGGACCGACTGCATGCAAGCTGATGCTTCTGTAGATCCCATGGAGCAGGATCCTTCTGCTTTTTTGCGCTGCAGTAGCGACTCTATACAGTCACTCGGCGGCCGCCGAGTTGACACCATTACATCTCTTCCTCCTCATGACTATTCTCCAATGGAACGTTCGCGGCCTTTGATCCCACAAAGAGGATTTACGGCTGCTTTTATCATCGAAGCATCCCCTTGTACTGTGCCTTCAGAAAACGGAATTGCGCCCTCACGACCGCTTTGAGCCTTCACATTATTTACCTATTCGTTTTGACCTTCGCCCTGAGGCTGACATTCTATCTCATGGGGGCGTCATGCTGCTCATATGGGATGACCTTCATAGTCAGCCCATCTCTCTGACTACCCCTCTTCAAGATGTTGCAGTTCGCCTTTTCCTTCCCCATCTGACTTTTTCCCTCTGTACCGTTTATTTACCTCCATCATTCGATGTCACCAGGCAAGACTTCATTCAACTTATAGAGCAGCTACCTCCCCTATTTTTGCTACTCGGTGACTTTAATACACATCATCCCCTTTGGGGTTCTCCCCGGACCCGTCAGAGAGCTGCCCTCTTGGCTGACCTTCTTAACAATCTTAACCTCTTCTGCTTTAACACTGCAGCACCCACTTTCCTTTCCGACTCCTTGCACACCTATTCCCTTTTGGACCTATCCTTTTGCACTGCCCAGCTAGCCCATCGTCTTGAGTGTTCCGTTACTTCTGACACCTACTCGAGCGACCATTTCCCGTATGCTCTCCATTTGCTGACTCCTACCCTAGCCGCGTGCACTCCAAAGTGGCAGCGTGCTAAGGCTGACTGGTAGCTTTATTCCTCTCTGGCGACCTTCGAAGAACAAGATTTCCCCAATTCTTATGACCAAGTGGACTATCTCACCAACGTTATCCTTATTGCTGCAGAACGTTCCATTCCTTGCATTTCCTCTTTGCCATATGATGTCCCAGTCCCTTGGTGGACGGAGGCATGCCGCGATGCAATTCGCGAACGGAGACGTGCTCTCCGCGTTTTCAATTATCATCCTACGATGGCAAACTGCATTCATTATAAACAGATGCGTGCGAAGTATCGTCGCGTTCTTCGGGAAAGCAAAAGAGCTAACTGGATCTCATTCACTAGTTCTCTTAACAGTTCCACCCCTTCCTCTGTAGCCGACCGGTGTGGCCGTGCGGTTCTAGGCGCTTCAGTCTGGAACCGCGTGACCGCTACGGTTGCAGGTTCGAATCCTGCCTCGGGCATGGATGTGTGTGATGTCCTTAGGTTAGTTAAGTTAAGTAGTTCTAAGTTCTGGGGGTCTGATGACCACAGATGTTAAGTCCCATAGTGCTCAGAGCCATTTGAACCATTTGAACCTTCCTCTGTCATATGGGCCAACCTCCGATGGTTCTCTGGGACCAAGATCCATTCACCCATTTCCCGCCTCACAGTAGCAGGCGAGGTTATCGTGGATCCTATTGCTAGTTTCGAGCTCTTCCCACTATCACCCTGGCTTCCTCCATCGGAAATGAGCGGAAGAGGCTTGGGCGATGCCCTTCTCCGAACCGTGAGTGCCACAGTGCTGCCTTTACTATGAGGGAGCTCGATCATGCTCTCAATTAATCCCGATCCTCCGCCCCCAGGGCTGGACGCCACCCACATTCAGATGTTGCAGCACCTTTCTCTTGCGGATAAGCACTTTCTGCTTGATACGCACAACCGTACCTGGGCAGAGGGCACATTTCCCAGACGCTGGCGTGAAGCCACCGTCATATCCATACCTGAGCCCGGTAAGGACAAGAATCTTCCTTCTAGCTACCGTCCATCTCTCTTATCAGTTGCATTTTCAAGGTGATGGAATGTATGATTCATGCCCGGCTGGTATGGTGGATCGAGTCTCGCAATTTACTGACGAATGCACAGTGTGGATTTGGAGCAGGATGTTCTGCTGTTGACCATCTCGTTACTTTGTCCACCCATGTCATGAATGGTTTTCTGCGGAAATCCCAGAGTGTGGCCATGTTTTTCGATTTGGAAAAGGCCTGCTGGAGAACTGGTATTCTCCGTACTCTTTACATGTGGGGCTTCCGTGGCTGCCTGCCCTGCTTCCTTCAGGCATTTTTACAAGATCGAGTTTTCAAGGTGCGTGTGGGTTCTGCCTTGTCAGACACCTTTATCCAGGGAAATGGTGTGCCTCAGGGTTCCGTCCTGATCGTCGTTCTCTTTGCTATCGCCATTAACCCTATAATGGCCTGTCTCGCACTGGGAATCTCCGGCTCCCTTCTTGTTGACGATTATGCCATCTATTGCAGTTGTCCATGGACCTGTCTCACTGACTGGCGTCTTCAGCGGTGTCTTGATCGTCCTTACTCCTGGAGCATCGACAATGGCTTTCGCTTTTCCACAGACAAAACCATCTGTTTGAATTTCTAGCGACGCAAGTGCTTTCTCCCTCCGTCTTTACATCTTGGGTCTGTTATCCTTCCGTTCATTGAAACTACGAAATTCCTGGGGCTCATGCTCGATAGGAAACTCTCTTGGTCCTCCCATGTATCACACCTAGCAGTCCGCTATACGCGGTTCCTCAATGTCCTACGTATCCTCAATGATATTTCCTGGGGTGCCGATCGAACCACCCTCCTCCGTTTGTACCGGTCCCTTGTCCGTTCGAAACTCGACTATGGGTGCTTCGTTTATGCGTCTGCACGCCCGTCCCTCTTACGCCGTCTCAACACTATCCACCATCGTAGCATCCTTTTTGCCATGGGCGCCTTTTACACCAGCCTAGTTGAGAGTCTGTATGCTGAAGCTACTGCGCTACCCCTGTCCCACCACTGTGACTTTCTATTCGGAAGGTGTGCATGCCGTTTTTTCTGCCCTGCGTGGGTACACATCCTATGCCTCCTTCCTTGATAAATCCTTTGATCGGCAGTATGGGGCTCGTCCTTCTTCTCTGTTACCTCCTGGAGTTCGATTTCGGCACTTGCTACGGCGGCTTAACTTCACGCTAGCTGCACCTTTCCCGGTGGGTATAAACCCTTCACCACCTTAGCTTCGTGAAGTGGCCAATGTTAACCTTGGCCTTCATTCGCTTCCTAAGGACACTACTCCAGCCTCGCTCTATCGCCTTCAGTTTCACGACCTTCAAAAATGGTTCAAATGGCTCTGAGCACTATGGGACTCAACTGCTGTGGTCATCAGTCCCCTAGAACTTAGAACTACTTAAACCTAACTAATCTAAGGACATCACACACATCCATGCCCGAGGCAGGATTCGAACCTGCGACCGTAGCAGTCGCACGGTTCCGGACTGCGCGCCTAGAACCGCGAGACCACCGCGGCCGGCTCACGACCTTCGCCTGGAACTTAGCGATAATACCTTTGTATACAATGATGACTCTCGGACTGACCGTGGGGTCAGGTGTGCCTTCGTCATTGGCATCCGTGTGTTTTGATATCAGCTTCCGGCACACTCCTCAGTATTTACAGTCAAGCTCTTTGACTTGTATCAGGCCACGGAGTACATCCGCTGACACAAGCTTTTCAATTGTGTCCTCTGCTCAGACTCACTCAGTGCCCTTCAAAGTCTATGTGCGCTGTTCACTGCCCATCGCTTAGTGCAGCGGGTCAAGGAAAACTGTCAACTGCTCACCCATGGTGGAGCCAGTGTGATGTTTGTGTGGGTTCCTGGTCATGTCGATCTGCCAGGAAACGAGAATGCTGACGCTGCTGCCAATGCTGCAGTCCTCGTACCTCAGACCGCGAGTACCTACATTCCCTCCGATGATCTCTGTGTTACCGTCTGTCTGGAGGTGGTGTCCTTTTGGCATCTCAAATGGTCCTCCCTTCACGGGAATAAGCTCCAGCTTATTATGCCTCTGCCAGCGGCTTGGACGACCTCCTCTCGGACCTCCCGCCGGGACGAGGTTATTTTAACTTGGCTGCGTATTGGGCACTGCCTTTTTATCCATCGTCATTTGCTAAATGGCGCTACCCGACCTCGTTGTACATATTGCACTCAAGTTTTAACTGTCCACCACTTCCTGATGAAATGTCAATTTTTTAACCTTTTACTTTCCCGTTTGGGTTTGCGTCTAGAGTTATGGGCCGTTTTAGCAAATTATGCGCGGCTGTCGACCGCGTCTTGCTTTTTATCCGCCAAAGCAATATGGCGAAGGCCATTGAATTTCTAGTTTTCGGAACTCCGTTTCTGTTGGCGTCTCTTTTAGCCATCTTTCCACGTGCCTGTTTTCAGCAGTCATCTATATTGTCAGTGGGGACGGACGTATAGTCGTTTTTTAACTCTTCTCTGTCTTCGTGTTCCACAGTTTTAATTGGTCGCATATGACCCCAGTTGTTTTTGCACCCTAAAGCAAAACAAAACCAAACAATACCACTCAAAACTAGTGGCAGGCGTACTCAAACTCAACCCTTCATCTATAAGCTGTCTGAAAAACAGGCTGGAGTGGAAGTCTCGGAAAGACTGAACCCGTGGGACAACAAAGAAATTTAGGAGAAATCTTCAGACCGCTTTCTCGCACGTCTGCTGCTTGGAAAATAGGCAGCTCACTGGCTATGCAAACCGCAGCCTCTGGAGCAGCCTCCCGCCGTTCTGGTGGCGGAGTCTTTAGTGCAATGTGTCCCCAATGAGCAAGTGGCTGAGCAGTCAACGCTATCGATGCCGACAAAAGCTACACATGCAACAGACCGCGAATCCGGCGTCACTAAGAACAAAACCGAGATAAATGACAGCTGTTCTGACTGTGGGTTGTTTGTCTAAAAGGGCAGCTGTGACGTTGTACGGAACACACGCACCATAGCGCTAGTAGTTCTGCTCACAAGTTCACGCCGTTCTAAGAGAGAAAGTACTTCACTGTACCACTCGTATTTAACGTGCATGCACCTCCTATAGGCGAGCATTTATTAAAAAGGCAAAAAAAAAAAAATCACAACGATAATAAACGTTCTCTTTATATGAAAATAGGTGCCTCCATTTTCTTTCAGTTTCATGAGCAAAATCGGTATAGTTCTTACGTTCGACTGCAGGATACAATTCGCATCTCATTATTTGGCGACATCCAGGAAAATGAAATAAAAACTACAGCACCGCCACCGATTACAGATGACCAGACTGCAGAGATTAGGCTCTACACCACCGATACATGTCCAACCTAAGTAAAATCTGGAAAAAAACTTCCACTATTTTGCTGTGAGAACTACCTATCACAGCAGAATGTCCCCATAATTTCGAAACCATCATTACAGTAAAGAAAAGCGAGATCTTAAACTCAAAAAAAAAAAAAATCTATGTACCTGAGAGCGTCTCTTGAGTTCAAATCAGTGCCTGTAAATAAACTCTCTTGCACGTGTGTATTATAAACATTTCAATACTGCATCCACGCCATTTACTCACATGTTGGAAAAAAACACACTCATTTTGCGTTCGACAACAACAAACTATAATTCCAGAGAACACTGCTATTTTGCACTCTATGGCAGGCCCCATTTTACCAATGTGTTGCTATATAACACGCGTTAACGAAACAAATCGTGAGAGCCTGTCTTGCAATAGGATCTTCTAAAAGATTACACCATCCGCAAGTTTACATTTTATATTTATGCTCCACAACTCCCCTCAGCCAGCCTGTCTGTAATGTTTCTGTCATATGGCAGAAAATCATTCGCAATAACAGCAGATTCTTGCGTTCTAGTTTTGTAAACAATCTGAACATCACAGTCTGTTTGACGCTATCTACTCACATGTCGGGAAAAACACTACCATTTCGGTGTTCCACAACAAGCTATAATTCAAGTGGTGTCTACTTTATAATTAGAGGTTATGAAGCATGAAATTAGATAGGACTTGCGGTAACACCCGTTATTAAACACGCAATCTTGATGATAGTAATAAAAACAGTCATGATTCCATGAGAATAGATAAATCCGATTTCTGTTAGTTTTAAGAACAAAATTGCTGTAGTTTTGTGAGAACTCTGTGTATCCAAACTTTTATCATTTATACCACTCCTTGTATTACAACTTTATATATGATTTTAATGCATCTCTCTCTTCTGAGGTATCAAAAAGCCAACACCATCTGCGTGTTGACTTCGAGCATATCACATATACACGTATTGCTCCATTGAAGCTGCTGCCCAGTGGACAAAGTCGCTTGCACAGCCCTACATGAAGTTTTGTCGGCTGTACTGGAGGAAGACCAGTTCTCCATTTTTCTTTGCTGCAATGATGGTTTCGAAATAATGAGAACATACTGCAGTGATTGGTAGTTTTTGCGGGAAAATAGTAGAAGTATTTTTCCAGCTTTAACGCAGGATGGACATGTATAGGTGGTGTATAGCGCATCCTCTCCAGTGTGGTCATCTGTAATTGGAGGCAGTGCTGTACTTTTTAGTTCACTTCATTGGATGTCACCAAATAATGAACCTTCCATGGGAGGTTACAGCAGCCCTTTTAGACAAACAACCCTTGCTCAGGATCGTCATCATTTATCTCCCTTTTATTCTGATGGACGCAGGCATCGCGGTCTACTATGCGTGTAGCTTTTGTCGGTATCGATAGCACCGACCACCCTGCCACGTACTCATAATGGATGCATTGTACTGAAGACTTCGCCAGCAGATCGGCGGGAGGCTGTTCCAGGGGCTGCGGTTTGCGTAGCCAGTGAGCTGCCTATTTTCCAAGCAGCGGACGTGGGAGAAAGCAATCTGGAGATTTCTCCGGAATTTCTTTACTGTCCCAAGGGGTTCAGTCTTTCCGAAAAGTACGGTTAACAGATTGCATGAAGCGTCCTGTTCCTGTGTCTTGTCTGTCTGTGACTGATTTCCACAGACTGGAGTCAGTATATTAGTGCCACCAGAAGGATCTCTTTGTGGACCATCAGCGACAAGATAGAACAGGCCTCTATCTTTACCTACGGTGAGGAGAGGGAGGGATGAGGGGCGGTAGGGGGTAGGATAAGACTGAGATGGTTAGTTGGCGGGCGCCCATCGAGAAGGACACAGCTTCAGCTGCCACCAGTCTCTCCTGATGCAATATTTTTGCCGACGATATTCCACAGTAAATGTGTCGCATTGTGACCCATTAATTATGAGTGCTGGTTTTTTCACAACAATTTCGATGTGTAATGAGAAGAATTTTCCATCAGTTATGGTAGGGTGAATTTCTAGAACATGGGCTGCAGGGTGATTGTTGTGCAATGTGTCAGGGACCGTCTGTAGCGAAATCACGTCCAACAGCGATAGACACAGTCCCCAGCTGTATACTAACAGGTAATACACTTATTAAACTCCTCTCTGCCCAACACCAGCATCTCGTCAGTTGAACATATTTCCTGCCAAGGGAAAAAAAAGGCAGTATCTTCCACTCCAGTCTTTTTTTCCGCCAGCTTGTAGCTGAAGGGTAGTGTTTGAGTACGTCTGCCACAAGTTTTGAGTGGTATTGTGTAATTTTCCTACCTGTGGGATAACACCAGTTCTATGGCATAGTAAATTTTTGAGCTGTATTTCGATTTTAGGCACTCCTTGTGTAGCGCTATGCACATAGTTGTGTAATTAGGACCGACGTTTATGATTAAGCACGTAAATAAATGAAGCACACTAACCTAACCTTCTACATCTGGACCGTTTTCATGTGTTGGCGGTGGGGGATGGGGGGAGGGGGGGGGTGCACACGATCACGATCTTTCTGTCCAGGAGAACCAGAGTCCGACTCCTGGAAAGGGCTGCGCTATTTTTAATTTCCGCACCAATTTCCAGGTGAGCTGTGGAATGGGATGTCAGTACAGCCCTGGCACAAAGAAATTTCCACGAAAATTCGAAATTTCCTCCAAAAATCGGAATCCCGCCAATCGGGTAGGTGGCGGAGATGGTGGGTCAGAGAGGGGGCGCGGGGGTGAGCAACAAAGTGCTGGCTGAGGAAAACACAAGACGTCATCCGAAGGGTGCAGGAGGTGGGCTGGTGGGTGGGGGTTATTTATTCATCAATTTAATTAATTTGCATATCAATTTTATATCAAAATTTGGGTAGGAGCCTCAGTTCGCTACTACTTGTGCTCGTTCTATTTCATATCGCTCTGCAGCGTTACACCTAGATATTTAATAGACGTGACTTTGTCAAGCTGTGCATCACTAGTAATATTCAAATATTACGGGATTGTTTTTCCTACTCATCTGCATTATCTTAGATTTTTTTCTATATTTAGAGAAAGCTGCCATTCATCACACCAAGTAGAAATTCTGTCTACATCACCATGCATCCTTCTACAGTCACTGAAGAGTGTTACTTTCTCGTATTCTGCAGCAACATTCGTAAACAGTCGTAGATTGCCGCTCACTGAATCCATCACGTCATTTATGTATACAGAGAACAACAGCAATGCTACCAAACTTCGCTGGGACCCTCCTGAAAAAACCCTTTTCTGTTATGAAAATTCACCATTTACATCTACATCTGATCGCTCTGCAATTCACAATTAAGTGCCTGGCAAAGAGTTCATCGAACGACCTTCAAGCTCTTTCTCTCAGGAGAGGGTGGCAAGCGTAGTGTAAGCAGTCTCTTGCATTTTCTAAATGTTCTGCCAATAAACAGCAATCTTTGGTTTGATTTCCCCACAGAATTATCTATGTGATCGTTCCAATTTAAGTTATTCGTAATTGTATACCCAAAGTATATTGTTGAATTTAAAGCCTTTCGATTTGTGTGTTTTATCCTGTAACTGAAATTTAAAGGATTCCCTTTAGAACTCCTATGGATGACTTCACATTTACCATTATTTAGAGGGAATTTGCACTTTCGCACCCTGCAAATACCTTGCCTAAATGATTGGCTGTTGATGTTGATCATCTGAAGACTTAACAAAAGTTTGCAAAAAATCTAAGACCGCTGCTCAGATTGTCTCCTAAATTGTAAATGTAGATCAGGGAAACAGAGGGCCTATAGCATTTCTTTGGGGAACTCCAGATTTTCTTGTGCTTTACCTGATGACTTGCTGTCAGTTACTACGAAATGTGACCATTCTGACCGGAAACCACGAAATCAGTTACACAACTGAGACGTTACACCATAGACATGCAAGTTGATTACAAGTCCCTTGTGACGAACAGTGTGAAAAGGTCGAAGGAAATTTGAAAATTTGAAATCAATTTGACGTCCGCTGTCGATAGTATTTACTGCTTCGTGAGAATAAATAGCTAGTCGAGTTTCACAAGAACGATCTTCTCTGAATCCGTGTTGGTTGTTTGTCAATAAATCGTTCTCTTCGAAGCAATCCACAACGTTCGAACTGAGTATATGTTCCAAAATCCAACTGCAAATCGATGTTAACGATATGTATCTGTAATTCAGGGGATTGCTACTCTTACTTCCTTTCTTTGGTATTGGTGTGATCAGTGCAACTGTCCTGTCTCTAGGTACGAACCTTTCGACGAACGGTCGGTTATGTATGATTGCTAAGTATGACGCTGTTCTACCAGCACACTCTCATAGTAGCCTGACTGGTATACAATCTGGACCAGAGGGCTTGCCTTTATTAGGTGATTTAAGCTGCTTCGCTAAAGCGAGGATATCTACTTCTAAGTTGCTAATATACTCGGTTGTTCTTGAATCGAATTCAGGAGTATTTACTTCATCTTTGGTGAAGAAATTTCGAAATACTGCGTTAAGAAATTCTGCTTTAGCGTCAATGTCATCCTTAACGTCACCATTGTTATGACACAGTGAACGTACTGATTGTGTCTTTCCGCTAATGTACTTTGCATACGACCAGAATCTCTCTGGATTTTCTGCCAAATTTCGAGATACAATTTAGTTTCGGAAACTACTACAAGCATCTCGCATTGAAGTTCGCGATAAGTATCGATCTTTCGCACAACTTCTTTCTTTGAAATTCGACACGTTTTTTTCGTTGCTCCTGCAGCAGTGTTCTGACGTGTTTTGTGTACTCTGGGGGATCAGCACCACCTCTTATTAGTTTATTTGGTATGTATCTCTTAAGGGCCGTCGATACTGTTTCTTTGAATCTAAATTTCATTTGATCTACACTTACATAGTTGGACTGGAAGGAGTGGAGACTGTCTGTTAGGAACGTCTTAACCGAATTTGTATCTGCTCTTTTAATCAGACGTATTTTTCGTTTATTTTTGGTGGGTTTTAATGACATAGTATTGAGTCTCGCCATAATAACCTTGTGGTCACTAATCCTTGTATCGGTCATGATGCTTCCTATTTGCTCAGGATTGTTTATTGCAAAGAGGTCAAGAATGTTTTCGCAACCATTTACATTTCTGGTGTGATCTTCAACTTATTGTTCGAAATATTGTTTTAAGAAAAAATTGTCTAAGTATTTGTTACATTTGTTACGTAAGAATCAATTTTTAGATAATCTGTTTAGTCCTGCTGAAATAATTCGCTTGTGTCGTATCAGTCTTCCTCCATATTTACGTCGAATTAGGATAAGCAGTAGAGCCATTGGATAAAGTGAGAAAACAAGAAGTTATAAATCAAAGGGAGGTATATGTTAAGGTGCAAGACGTTGTAACAGATACTGCACCTACTGCTGCTGCAGCACAGCGGATTGTTCAGGCTGACAATTCTGGTGGCATATTGCTAGCCAGTGCTTGTGATGTAGAGAAAGTTGCAGCTCTGTTACTACACATGACCATATAGTGGAAGTTAATCAAGAGTCGGAAGTAGTTGAGGTGCCAGGATTACAAAGTATTGGGGAAGAGAAAAATGATAAAGGGAATAATGATATAATTGAGAGCGTACCTGTTGTAGACTTATATCAGATGGAATTAAATCAAGAGTCAGAAGTGGTTGAACTTGAAACAGTTAATGAGGCGGCAGATTTAGAAAGTGTTATGGTGGTGAAAGGTAATCAAGGGAATAATGATTTAATTGGGAAAGTGCCTGTTGTGTATGTCGATCAGTTGGAGGTAAAACAGGAGTTATAGGTAGTAGAACATGAAGTAATTAAAGAGAGATCAGGATTAGAAAGTATTGCTGTAATGAAAGATGATCCAGAGAACATTAATATAATTAAGAATGTGCCTGTTGCATGTTTATATAAGTCAAGAAAAAGAAATTAGAATATGATAATGTGGTGAAATGTGATTTAGTAGAGAAACTTAAGTTCAACCCGTTGATAGTACTTACATGCTGCACCAAGGTGGGGAGTTGAATCTCAATATGAGTTTGGATTATATACTGAGGATTTTATGCTTCAAGGAATGTCATGTCCTTTCTGAGAATTAATATGCATCTATTTATATTGCCAGATGATTGTGGAACAGTGTTTGATTTTCTTGAAGGTGATGATGCTAGGGGAAGTGGAATCTAGCTAGTATGTCTGATACTTCGTTGTGTTGTTATGACAAATTTTCAACAGATATTACTTCATTTATTGGATCATGTGGTACCACCGATGAAAGAAATGAAATGAAACTGGAAGAAGGTAAGGTACAATTTACAGTTTTCTCAAATTGAAGGAAAAGTCGGGTCAGTCTGGTAGGGTTTTGTAACCCTGTAGCTTTGTGCTGGACTCAGAAAGGAGTACCCTATATATTTATGTTATTTTAATAGCGTCTCTGTATGTGCGGTAAATGTATTTTGTGCTATTCATTATTATTATTATTCTGGTCAGGTAGTTTTCTGTGAGATTAATATTATTTTCTGTCTGTAAATGTGAGATGGTAAGAGGACTGAAAGGTTCCCAGGGATGGGATCGACTTTTTTAAACCATCTGTACGGTGATATAGGTTCAGCTTCCAGGTATTACACCCTGCAAACATTCACGCTGGTGGGGCCTAGTTTGCAAGTAATCGGTGAAAAAAAATTTTGGAATTCTGCGTAATGCACTGCACCTTTGAATACTTAACTTTTCTGAAATGACTGTGTAGTGCGATGGTAACAGTTCAGCGTCACATGCTAGAGGTTGTGTGCTCGAATGTCATCAGGTACTTCCAGATTTTGAAATCTTTATCGAAATGACTCTGAGCATTATTTTTATTCGGTTAGTTGGTTTTCATGTATTTTTTATTTCTATTCCTTTGTTACAACATCTTAATCACCATAGAACTTTTTCAATTGCTCTCATTTTTAAATCTTATCACTCTTTTTCTGCTTGGAATCTTTGTGCAGGTGAGTATAATGACTGACATGTATTAACATCGATTTATTTTCTTCCATTTCATGAGCCTATATTTTCGTCCATTTCATTGGATTAATTACTTCTGTTCCTCATTGTATTTGTATTTCGCTATAATTATGATCTGTTGTTTGGTTTAAATCATCATCTGCGTTATTTTGTCAATTATGCAATAATAATTTATGTTTTAAATGTTTATATAATGATAACCATCTAACAAAACATATATTTGTAACGAAGATTAATATTTGATATCACTGCACATACAAATACATTTGTCTTCTTTTGATTTTTAACTGATAGATAAGCAATTTCAAATGTTTAAATATTATGATAAATAAAACCAATTCAATAAATATCTTCAGATGCACAAAGGTTCCTAATGGAAAGCAAATGATGGCAGTTAAAAGTGAGAGCAACTGAAAACCATAATACAGTGATTAAACTTGTAATCCGTCCCCTCATTCCTGCTTTCAGCTATTGTCCGCAATAAGCAACGTCTTTTATGAAAAATTTGAGAGGAGCGAAGATTCTAATGAACTTTCTAGTTTACTTTGCTTTTGGTGTAGAGTTGGCTCCAGTTCTTCTTGTCTAAGGGTCTGATTCTTGAAGCTGAAAATGTCACATTTTAGGTCCTCCCGGTTGGATAAATTTGAAGATTGTTGTTGCAGAATTTTTGTTGTTACGTTAATATAATTTGTCACATTTTAGTATACCATACAGTCTTTTGACTTTTCACATTAACAAAGCCGAAATTACATTATTCGCACAAAATACAAAAATACGACCGATCAAATCAGAGACGTGATTACTGCCTTCATACTCTGCAGAAATAAAAATATTGCAAATGGTTCACCATTTTTCTTGACAAATTTATGTTAGTTTCTGTTACATTATTACTCTCGATTATTATTTCATAAATGAATCCAGAAATAAAAATAGTAACCAGTACAGTATCGCGAAATTCATAACAGAAATTTTCAGTGTGCCAATAGTTCGTAATTTCAAATGTTTCTGAAAAACATAATTTTAACTGTACATTCATAACTAGTACTAATCGATTATAACACCAAAAATAAAGTAATTCCTTTCCATAAATTTTAGTTTGACACGTCACATACTGTGTATAGAATTATATGAAAGTTTTCAGAAAAGCAGATGAGATAATATTGACCTGTCCAAAATGCGAAAAATAATACTGGTATCGACAACTACTGTTGAGGAAAAGTGATGCCATAGGAGGATCTCCCGTTACAAACTGACGTGAAAAAGGAACATAAATAATAAAATTACATTTAAACAAATTAGGTGAATGAAAGTATTACTCAAAGTCATTTAGAAGAAGATTTAAAAATAAAAAGTTACAAAGCACCCAGCACGATTCGAACCCACAACCTGCTATATACGGAGCTATTACTACAGCCATTACGCTATGCAATCATTTCGTAACTTATTCGTTATTTGAAGCTGTAGAGGTTCATGAAAAATTAATTTTTTTTTTTTTTTTTTTTTTTTGGCCCACGAGGCGAGTGATTGCACGATCTGATGCCTGGGACCGTTCCCTACATCACTGTGTATATAGTTTGAAAAAGTCGATCCCACCTCTGTGTACCTCTCCCAGTTAGTAGTGTCGTATATAATAGTGGATAACAGAACATTTCCTGGTGTGCCTTGTTATATTAATATATTTTATGCTAAGCTACTAACATATGAATATTATGGGAGCTTGTGGGAATAATACAAAATGATTTATTGTGTTACATGAAGTACAATGAATGATTTAATGCATTAATGGTTGTGAATATTAATAATTAAATAATAATGAAGTACAATTAATGCTTGAAAGTTTTTTCGTTATCATGTTAATAGATGTCGTTTATGATATACTTCCATTTGAAGTTAGTAATCCTCTTTACATTAAGAGACTTTGTTACCTCATGATTTACGACACGTCTACCGATTCCCGTCCTATTCGGATAGTTCCTTTGTGTTGCGTCAATTTTCTTTTCTTTTCTTTGAGTGTATTTTAACCCAGCATAGCCAACATCTGGGGATCCGACACGTTGACTACTCAGCTACGAGAGCCTAACAAATGAAAATGAAAATTAAATCTTAGCGAAATTCATGACTGAAGACTATATAGAGATTTCACATTCAGTTCTAGCTGAACTGATTTGCAAATTGTTACTGTGTCACTCTGGCTGCAGGATTTAATGCGTTTAACCCCTGACTGAGCACTTTAAGCATTATCTCGAGTATGGCGATTTCTTGTATTTTTCTTAACAAACTCGCATACATGTGTATGGAGTCTATAATCTTTTATACGGAGCTAGGTACCGCAGTGGTTACATACTGAAGTCATTTTCAGGACACGTTGGCTCAACTTCCCATCTGGCCATCCTAAGAGCATCTCGTAAAAATACCCAACTTCGTGGCAATGTCGTAACGCATCTCGAAAACTGCTGAACTGTGGTGTCGTTTTTTGATCGGGTATGCAAATCAACAAACTATTCGCTATGAGGGCAGCTATCAGGTTGATCACAGATGTCTTCAGACTGATCTTTACTTAAAGCACGTTTCATCTATAAGAGACTGTCACGGTGTGAAACCTCAGTAGTTACCCGCTAAAGACAGTCACTCGAGACAGTTGCACACATAGTTATCCGAATTTAAATGGCTGCATTATTTGTTGATCGACTGGAACAACTGTTCCAATTTACTGTCGGAATAACAGTTTATTTAAAAGAAACAATGATATAAAACTAAAGCTACTTTCGGTGGTACTCAGAATCAAACGCATTTTATAGTTTTACATTGCATAAAGTTGTATAATCTGTCTTTGCTCTTAGCTTTCTGTTCAAAATCACAAATGCTACGCTGAAAGCAAAAGAGATAAACTGAACAGTTCTTGTTGGTGGTAGGTGCATTACTATATACTTACTTTATAAAAACGTTGTTTTTTTCATTTTATTAATTATTGTCCGTCCTGATTACAGTTTGCTATTCACTTATATAATGAAGCGCAATCAAGACAGAGAATTATTCAAAATGGTTCAAATGGCTCTGAGCACTATGGGACTCAACTGCTGTGGTCATAAGTCCCCTAGAACTTAGAACTACTTAAACCTAACTAACCTAAGGACATCACACACATCCATGCCCGAGGCAGGATTCGAACCTGCGACCGTAGCGGTCGTGCGGTTCCAGACTGTAGCGCCTTTAACCGCTCGGCCACTCCGGCCGGCAGAGAATTATTAATTAGTACTAAATATGATCGCTGACTCGTATTTAAACTGCATGTCTTTAACTGATACTTTATTCAGCTCTTATTGAAAGAAATACATTTTTTCTCTACCGGAGAAATTATTTACTTTGCAGATTTCATGATAAGTTTATTTATGTTAATTCTAGCACATCCAAAGCTGCAGCCAACGTTGGGAGGTGAGACATGTTTACGGGTGCGTAGTAGGTTCAGCTGACGTCGGACATTAGCATTTCAAAGAAACGATAATGGACAAACATCGATAGTACACAGATGCAGAATTCTGCAGATAAATAATCTTGATGGCGGGTAGAACAGGTGGACATCGGTATTTCAGGATCATTTATACTCAGTTTTAGCCTTAGGAGCTAAATTACCTCCATAGTGAGGGAAAATGCTGAAAATGTATCTGCGTACTCCTTTGCATCTAACGGCGTTGAGAACAAACCGCTTAATCTGACCGCAAAAACTATAACCCTTCACTACGTAAGCAGAGCCAGTCTCCATTATCACCAAACTTAAGTAACGATCGGAGACTGTGGCAGAGTCTTTGAGTAATTGGAAGCCCATCTGGGATGAAAGAGTAAGTCGTCGTGATTAAAACGTACGTGTGCCGGGAAGCGCGGCTTTTTGGTGTTGCCTTGCGTCGCCGACTGCCCTTCCGGGAGAGATGAATCGCGGCGGTGGTTTGATTGTGCTCGGAGATGAGGGCACTTAACTTGCCAACACACACCACTCAGGCACTCGCCTCCTGACACGGCCTTAATGGAAACTGATTACGATGGTAATGATAATGTTGCGTGTTAGAGACAAAAGGCGCCATAACCTTCGGATTACGTACGGGGAAAAAACCCACACTGGGCGGAGACTGGAGAAGTAAAAAACAATTAAATAACGCTAAAGGAAGCAGTGTTTGTGTTATGACTATGCAAAACATGTTGACCGCTAATGTACTGTAAGGACGACGAACGGGCATTTTGACTCAAAGTAATTGCTTCTTGGCATCTCATCTCGCCGCTGCTCGCGTTAATAAAACATCTGTAATACATTTCGGAATTTGAAATGAGGCAAAATAGATTTCTTAGCGCATCGTTATTGTGACTCCTAATTTCATTTACTTACGCCGATTCACTTTGATCTGCATGGGGGACAAATGTAAGCTTTCAATAGTCTAAACAGTGGCCTACTTCAGTACCACAGAGCCGTCGCAGGCTGTTATGGGTCTCTGGTACTTCTCACTTGGCAAGGGTGACCGTGACACCACACTGGTTGCGGTCATCGCTCAGATGGGAAGAACGCGACTTGTTATATCTACCTTTAAAATAAGAAAAAAAAGTGTGTCACAGTCAGTTCGGAGTCTCGATATCCAAGTGACCATTTTGTCATATTTTCTCTCCTGGTAATAGCGCAGTAAATTCATGACTACATTCGACTTACGTCATTCGATAATTGCTACAGTAGCCCTATAAAATTACAGTAATACACTACTGGCCATTAAAATTGCTACACCACGTAGATGACGTGCCACAGATGCAAAATTTAACCGACAGGAAGAAGATGCTGTGATATGCAAATGATTAGCTTTTCAGAGAATTCACACAAGGTCGGCGCCGGTGGCGACACCTACAACGTGCTGACATAAGGAAAGTTTCCAACCGATTTCTCATACACAAACAGCAGTTGACCGGCGTTGCCTTGTGAAACGTTGTGATGCCTCATGTAAGGAGGAGAAATGCGTACCATCACGTTTCCGACTTTGATAAAGGTCGGATTGTAGTCTATCGCGATTGCGGTTTATCGTATCGCGACATTGCTGCTCGCGTTGGTCGAGATCCAGTGACTGTTAGCAGAATATAGAATCGGTGGGTTCAGGAGGGTAATACGCATGGTTGTAACGGATCGTGCAGCCACGTCTCGATCCCAGAGTCAACAGATGGGGACGTTTGCAAGACAACAACCATCTGCACGAACAGTTCGACGACATTTGTAACAGCTCGGATACCATGGCTGCGGTTACCCTTGACGCTGCATCACAGATAGGAGCGCCTGCGATGGTGTACTCAACGACGAAGCTGGGTACACGAATGGCAAAACGTCATTTCTTTGGATGAATCCAGGTTCTGTTTACAGTATCATGATGGTCCCATCCGTGTTTGGCGACAGCGCAGTGAACGCACATTGGAAGTGTGTATTTGTCATCGCCATCCTGGCGTATCACCCGGCGTGATGGTATGGGGTGCCATTAGTTACACGTCTCGCTCACCTCTTTCTCGCACTGAGGGCACTTTGAACAGTGGACTTTACATTTCAGATGTGTTACGACCCGTGGCTCTACCCTTAATTCGATCCCTGCGAAACCCTACATTTCTGCAGGATAATGCGTGACCGCAAGTTGCAGGTCCTGAACGGGCCTTTCTGGATACAGAAAATGTTCGACTGCTGCCCTGGCCAGCACATTCTCCAGATCTCTCACCAACTGAAAACGTCTGGTCAATGGTGGCCGAGCAACTGGCTCGTCACAATACGCCAGTCACTACTCTTGATAAACTGTGGTATCGTGTTCAAGCTGCATGGGCAGCTGTACCTGTACACGCCATCCAAGCTCTGTTTGACTCAATGCCCAGGCGTATCAAGGCCGTTATTATTGCCAGAGGTGGTTGTTCTGGGTACTGATTTCTCAGGATCTAGGCACCCGAATTGCGTGAAAATGTGATCACATGTCAGTTCTAGTATAATATATTTGTCGAATGAATACCCGTTTATCATCTGCATTTTTTCTTGGTGTAGCAATTTTAATGGCCAGTAGTGTACAAGGAAAAATAGAAGGGAACGTCTCACAAAGAGATTCTTTGTGGTATGAAACATTTATTAGAATCTACCCAGTCTAGGCCACAATCTGCGTTTCATTATTTAATGTTTTTATCCAGACGTGACAGAATTCCAAATGGTTCAAATGGCTCTGAGCACTGTGGGACTTAACATCTGAGGTCATCAGTTCCCTAGAACTAAGAAATACTTATACCTAACTAACCTAAGGACACCACAAACATCCATGCCCGAGGCAGGATTCGAACCTGCGACCGTAGCGGCTGCACGGTTCCAGACTGAAGCGCCTAGAACCGCTCGGCCACACCTGCCGGCCTAGAATTCCAAATTAATGTCAGTTTAGAAGAAATCAAAATCATAGGCCGACGAGAAGTTTTTGACCGAAGATCGTGTTGGCTTAGAGCTATGACATACATCTGCATCTGCATCTCCATGACTACTCTGCAGTTCACACTTAAGTGCCGGCCGGAAGTCCATCGAACCACTTTCACAAAATTTCTCTACTGCTCTACTCCCGAATAGCGCGTGGAAAAACGAACACTTGAATCTCTCTGTGCGAGCTTTGATTTCTCTTACTTTATTACAATGATCATTTATCCCTGTGTTGATGGGTGTCAACAAAAAACTTTCACATTCGGTGGAGAACGTTGGAGATTGAAATTTCGAGAAAAGAACCCGTCCGCAACGTAAAACGCCTTTGTTTTAATGACTGCCACACGAACTCACGTATCATTTCCGTGACACTGTCTCCCCTACTTCGCGATAATGCGAAACGAGCTGTCCTTCTTTGAATTTCTACGATACCGTCCTTCAATCCTATCTGGTAAGCAGTACTTTAGCAGAGGACGGACAAGCGTACTATAGGCAGTCTCTTTAGTAGACATGTCGATTCTTCTGCTAACAAAACGTAGTCTTTGGTTAGCTTTTCCCACAACATTATCCGTGTGATCTTTTCAATTTCAGTTATTCGTAACTGTAATTCTTAGGTATTTTGTCGATTTGACAGCCTTTAGATTTGCGTGATTTAACGTGTAAAAGAAATTTGACGCATTTCTTTTAGTACTCATGAGGATGCCCTCACACTTTTCATTATTTAAATATGTCTCATAGGAACTAATGACTTGTGTCTGCTAGTAACTAGTCAAACGGTCACTCGTTAATAACTGACGGCACTCTACATCACCAAGGCAATTCGCTACACACTCTTTTTAAAGGCTCAGGGAGAGCGTTGCTCGTTTTCTATTGTTTCAAGACGATTTACGAAGATTCCCCATGAGTATTCCTGCAGTAATGGGTGTTGAAACCCAGCGTTTACATCACGTTGCTACAACGAGGCTACCTAAGCCACTTACGAATTCTTCCTGTGCATTATTCATTTGTTGACAGAAATAAATAAGACTTGCACATTACTCAAGGTGGTGGTTACATAGCCATCTTGCAATTATTTTCTACTCTATCCGTCGGAAATTACTACTACTCTTTCAAAACAAATGTCAGTAACGACAGGAACAATAAGTATGATTAATAATTATTTCGCAATCACTAATGACACGGTGGTACATTTTAGCAGTGTCGCATTCCCTTCATCTATTGCGTCACGAGCTCTGTGGTGAATGCTGTGTCCCGGCATCTGTATCTCTGTGAACTGTCCTGCCGATCCCTAGCATGGTTGGTTTGTTGATACGGGTGAGGGGGCCATACAGCGAAGTCATCGGTCCCATATCTCAGCGTTCATTTTAGGTTTATACACCCCCCCCCCCCCAAAGACTATGTACATATAATATCAGTGAAAACGAAAAAAAAAAAAAAACATGCTGCGATCATCATAAACGACTGAGATTTAGCACAGGTACAGTGTGTAGCAATACAAATAAACAGTTTAACATGAAATGAAACAATACCGTTTAGCCCAAATCCATATTTAATGAATCCGCAGCTATCTGTCATCGCGGATTCAACGCTTAATGACAACGATTTATACAAATGTCGAATCCGAACAGGAGGAATCCTTTTGCACACGGCTTCTATCAGTCTCGTCACTCATGTGTTTCTCATAAACAGTCTAAATCTCAGACATGTTCAGTTCGTGACATGTGACCCGTACTGGAGTGCAGGAAGGAATGAAGAATAGAACTGAACCTTCCGGCAATGGCAATGTTATTGGAGACGGAGCACAAGCTCGGGTTGGACAAAGATGGGGAAGGAAAACGACCATATCCTTTGCAAAGAGACTGATCTGGAATTCATTTCAATCTAGAAGGTCCGACACGAATATAGTGCATCACCTCACTGTGTAGGCACATAGAGAAATTTTTTCTTTATCAGGTCAATCTGAAAAATATATGCGCACTTGCGAAACAGGTGCACATAGAGCTATCTAGTGTGGGACTGTTGACACTGTAGGTTAACCGATCGTACGATGATTTTGTAAACTGTTAATTGACTCAGTAAGACTTTTCGCCGGCTGTTTGCTGTCATACTGATTTGGCATCATAGGCAACATTTCCGGAAAACTTACTCCCAAGGAACACGTATTATCAATTGTTTCCATAAACTGAGCCTTTGTGCACGTATTCTCTCGATCTACTGCTTCCACATTTCGCCAAAAGTACCTCAGTACAAATTTTTTTAAGAAACGAGCTCTTGAAATTAAACAGTTTAAGATTAACTCTGGGGTTATTATGCCATGAAAAAATCCCTGCACCGATCTCCGGTGGGTGTGTACCTGCGTTTACCTTTAGGCAGCCAAGAAAAGAATAACGGCAGGTTGAACCTGTTTGAACGCATAACGTCGGAGTAGTTCAAGTTACCGCTTTTACTGTACACACGTTTGAATGACACGAATGCCACATTAATCCATTGCCTACATGTCGGTGCTAACCTAACCGAATAAGAGCTACGCTACGTTGCCTATACGCTGCACCAACGCCCTGAAACTGAAACTTTTTGATTTCCCATTATACAACTGATTGCTCGACGAAAGATCCGTAACTAGAGACTGGAATATTGCAGAAGTCATATCAGTACTCAAGATAGGAAAATGAGTATTTCGATGACTTTATGACCCATATTACTGACGTCGATATGCAGTAGGATTTTGCAAGATATACTTTGTTCGAATATTATGAATTATCTCGAGGAAAACAATTCATTGACAAATAGTCAACACTCATACAGAAAATATCGTTCTTGTGAAGCAAAACTATCTCTTTATTCACACGAAGTAATGAATGCGATCAACAGGGGATCGCAAATTGATTCCATTTGTCTAGATTTTCAGATGACCTTTGACATCGTTCCTTACAAAAGACTTGCGTTCATGTTACATGCCTACGGACAATCGTCTCAGTTGTGATAATGGATTCATGTTTTTTTTTTTTTTCTCCTCAAAGTTCACAGTTCGTAGTAATGACTGACGGTAAGACATCGAGTTAAGCAGAAGTGATATCTCGCGTTCTGGAAGCTTTATAGGCCCTCTGTTGTTCCTAATCTATGTAAACGATTTAGGAGACAGTCTGAGCAGGCCTCTTAGATTGTTTTCGGATGATGGTGTCATTCATTTTCTTTTAAAGTCATGTGATGATCAGAACCAACCGCAAAATGATTTATGGAAGATATCTGTATGGTGCGAAAAGTGACAATTGATTCCAAATAAAGAAAAGTGTGAAATCACCAACATGAGTACTAAAAGGAATCTGCTAAATTTTGGTAATATGACAAGTCACACTAATCTGAAGGCTATGAATTCAACTGAGTACTTCCGGATTGCAGTGGAATCATGGCAAAGATAATGTTGTGATGCAAACTAATGAAAAAGTGCGATTTGATTAGCAGAACACTTAGAGCATGCAACCGGTCTGGTGTATAGACACTATGCTTGTCCGACCTCTTCTGGAGTACTGCTGCACAGTCTGGGATCCGCATCAGGTATGATTAAAGGAGGACATAGAACATTTTCAAAGAATGGTAGCTCGTTATCTATTATTGCAAAATAGGGGAGACCGAATATGATAGGCGAGTTAGAGTGGCGATCATTAAAAGAAAGGCTTCTTTCGTTGTGACGGGGTATTTTCACGAAATTTCAGTGAGGAACTGTCTCCTCGTAATTCGAAAATATTTTATTGACGCCAATCGACATAGGGAGAAACGATCGTCGTGATGAAGTAAGACGAAATAAGAGCTCGCACACAGAGATTTAAGTGTTCGTCTTTCCTGTGCCCTGTTCGAGGTTGGAACACTTGATAAATAGCCTAAAGGCGTTCCGATGAACCCTCTGCCAGGCAATTAATTGTGAATTGCATAGTAGTCATGTAGATGTACTCACTTAATGCCCACCCAGTAGAACTTCGACATTTTATCTGCTGCAAAATGGGTGTAATGGGTTATCTGGGATACACAGTGAACTTTGTTCTCTGTGAATCGAGTAACATTCACTTTGATTAGCACATTTAACGAAATTTCGGGCGCGTTATCAAGTTTGTTTCTTCATATACACACCAACGCTAGTAGTGAGTCACTGGACATTCTGGCGGAATTCTCTAACTCAGCATCCATCAGCACTTTACCTTCAGGGTCATGACATCATAGCATCCAGTTCTCGGGCAACTGAACTTGTTGTATTTCACATATATCAGCATCTGTGCTTTCTTACCACCAAAGCTGATCTCAGAATTCTGCATTTATTATATTCGGCCATGTGTACCGTGGCCATTCTGGGAATCCTGATATCAGCATAATTAACGACACCATCACCCCCAATGCCCGTCACATCGCTGCGCACCTGCCCAACACCCAAATTGCTCATCATCATGCTATCAGCCAATTGCATGCAGTTTCAGACCCCCCCCCCCACCCTTAAAGCAATGTTTATATAGTAATCTGATCGTGTGTGCATCATCATTTACTGTCTGGCATGAAGTGTCACCAGCAGCAGCATGTAGCAACAGCAGCAGCAATCAACTGGAAAGAAGAAAAGTATCAGTATTTTGTCAATCCATCTCTAATTATTATTATTACAAATATTATTATTATTATTATGTGTGTATGTCATTGTATTTAGGGCTTTGCTATCACTGTTACAGATGAGAGCATGGAAGTGTTACACACTTTGAAGCAGCAGTCACTTTCTGCAGGATATCTTCCTGACTTTTCGGACCTAGTGTATGTGGACTATGCCATAGCAAAACTAGAGCAGTCAACTCCCACAAGAGTGCTGTTATTCCTTAACACATACAATGTGAGTGCCATTGGCTCTTAACAAGTGAATGTAGGCCTGACAATGACTTTGATGTAGTTACACAAGTAGAATATGCACAAAATGGTGATGCTAAAGTGAAGTATTCATTGAATGAGTAGGACTTTCTACGCAGTATGATGGAATTTATAGAGAGGAAGATAACAGACAAGTATAACACATCGTATACTTCTATTGACATTCACATGTTTGTATGTCTGAAAGAACAGACATCATTTTGATCCAGCAGCGACTGTGAATGAAGACACAAGGGAGTTACAGGCACTGGCTGCGAGTGGGCATTGATTTGAATCAATGGGGAAAGTTGAAAATATGTGCTGGACCAGAATTCGAGCTCAAGTCTCCTGCTTTCTAGACAGATGCTCTGGCCATTAAGCCTTCCAGATGCAGTGGTCATTACAGCTGCACATGCCTCCCTGTCAGACCCAAATTCTCAACTTATGCACACATTACTAATGTTGTGTCCCTATCCATTATTCTCAGTACTCACGGCATTTCTTTCAGACAGGTGTCCAGATGTGTTAGTGCTCAGAGCATCGGCCTAGTAATCAGCAGGCCTGGGTTCGAATTCTGGCCCGGATTTGAATCCCAGTATGGCACACATTTTCAGCTTTCCTCACTCACTGAAATCAGTGCCCACACAGAGCCAATGTCTCTAACTTCTTTGTGTCTTAATTCATAGTGGCTGCTGGATCATATCCGAAAGAACACACACACACACACACACAATATATATATATATATATATATATATATATATATATATATATATATATATATATATATATATATATATATATAACCAAGCGAGGACTGCTCATGATCTCTTCAGTGTGGATGCACATCAGGCTCGAACTCTTACGAGAATTGGCGAAATGCCCCGAGTAATGAGAATACTGGGCAGGGGCATTACAATAGTGGTGTGTAAGTTACTAATATACACTCCTGGAAATTGAAATAAGAACACCGTGAATTCATTGACCCAGGAAGGGGAAACTTTATTGACACATTCCTGGGGTCAGATACATCACATGATCACACTGACAGAACCACAGGCACATAGACACAGGCAACAGAGCATGCACAATGTCGGCACTAGTACAGTGTATATCCACCTTTCGCAGCAATGCACGCTGCTATTCTCCCATGGAGACGATCGTAGAGATGCTGGATGTAGTCCTGTGGAACGGCTTGCCATGCCATTTCCACCTGGCGCCTCAGCTGGACCAGCGTTCGTGCTGGACGTGCAGACCGCGTGAGACGACGCTTCATCCAGTCCCAAACATGCTCAATGGGGGACAGATCCGGAGATCTTGCTGGCCAGGGTAGTTGACTTACACCTTCTAGAGCACGTTGGGTGGCACGGGATACATGCGGACGTGCATTGTCCTGTTGGAACAGCAAGTTCCCTTGCCGGTCTAGGAATGGTAGAACGATGGGTTCGATGACGGTTTGGATGTACCGTGCACTATTCAGTGTCCCCTCGACGATCACCAGTGGTGTACGGCCAGTGTAGGAGATCGCTCCCCACACCATGATGCCGGCTGTTGGCCCTGTGTGCCTCGGTCGTATGCAGTCCTGATTGTGGCGCTCACCTGCACGGCGCCAAACACGCATACGACCATCATTGGCACCAAGGCAGAAGCGACTCTCATCGCTGAAGACGACACGTCTCCATTCGTTCATCCATTCACGCCTGTCGCGACACCACTGGAGGCGGGCTGCACGATGTTGGGGCGTGACCAGAAGACGGCCTAACGGTGTGCGGGACCGTAGCCCAGCTTCATGGAGACGGTTGCGAATGGTCCTCGCCGATACCCCAGGAGCAACAGTGTCCCTAATTTGCTGGGAAGTGGCGGTGCGGTCCCCTACGGCACTGCGTAGGATCCTACGGTCTTGGCGTGCATCCGTGCATCGCTGCAGTCCGGTCCCAGGTCGACGGGCACGTGCACCTTCCGCCGACCACTGGCGACAACATCGATGTACTGTGGAGACCTCACGCCCCACGTGTTGAGCAATTCGGCGGTACGTCCACCCGGCCTCCCGCATGCCCACTATACGCCCTCGCTCAAAGTCCGTCAACTGCACATACGGTTCACGTCCACGCTGTCGCGGCATGCTACCAGTGTTAAAGACTGCGATGGAGCTCCGTATGCCACGGCAAACTGGCTGACACTGACGGCGGCGGTGCACAAATGCTGCGCAGCTAGCGCCATTCGACGGCCAACACCGCGGTTCCTGGTGTGTCCGCTGTGCCGTGCGTGTGATCATTGCTTGTACAGCCCTCTCGCAGTGTCCGGAGCAAGTATGGTGGGTCTGACACACCGGTGTCAATGTGTTCTTTTTTCCATTTCCAGGAGTGTAGGTCTGACGGGTGCTAGGGAAGTTCGTGCAGTTGCGATGACCACTGTGTCTGGGTGTAGGTGGCTTAGTTATCAGAGCATCTGTGTAGTAAGCAGGAAACCTTGGTTCGAATCCTGGTCTGGACCAATTTTCAACTTTTCCCGTTGATTTAAGTCAATGCCCACTCACAGCCAATGTCTGTAATTCCTTTGTGTCTTAATTCAAATGTTTGGTCATAAAGTGTCTACAGTAGATATGTAAGGCGAGGTAGTGCTAGAATTATCCTCATGGGACACGAATGTATACATCTAAATCATCCAAGAGCCGTTAAACTGAAAGACCTGTATTGTGCATTATCAACTGCAGCAGATAGGTTGTGCCCTTGGAGTCCATATGTAAAACAGACGTATATGAGTTTGTTGAGTACTTGCGCAACAACAGTGTAAATATAGGGCAGCAGGAGCAATAAATGATTTCAGAAGTAATGAATGCTTTACAGAAGCTAGAAATTTGGTGCGAAAACGTCAAAGCGAGGTACTTTTAATAGTATTCACAACGAAACTGTGTCTCGAAAACTGGCAAAAATCCAACGAGATTCTGGTTGTGTGTGAAGTACACCAGTCGCAAGACTCAATCAATACCGTCATTGCATGAGGAAGATGTTACCGACGACAATGCCACTGATGATGATTTTTTAACCAAAGCGGACGAAGTAAGTATTCCAAAAATCGAATCAACAACTGCCGCCAACATAAGCCACATAGATGTACATATAACTGATGTGGCAAAGCAACTTACATTACTTAATAAAAACAAGTCCTGTAGTCAAACCCTCTTTCCTTCATATTGGAAAAACACCTCAGTATGACACATTCGCAGCGTCGGAGTCAGCAGGCAGGGCTGACAGATTGGCAGGGCTGAGACATCAAGTCCCATGGAGGACTTAGTGCAGGCAGCAGGCACAGCCCAGCCTCGAACCCACGGCTGGAGCTGGCGGAGTCCAGTCGTCTCGCTGTCTGGCATAGTCTGGTGTCGTGGTGGTACTGTTGGCTTCTGGCAATGACAAATGATCCCTGACTTAAAATCCGGACTTATATACGAGTAGGGTCTACTATATGCCTGCAGCGTCCATTTGTTTTACTAAATCCTGGCACCTAGTCGCAATGCCAAAACAAGAGAGCTGCCCTGATGTGGTGACACGGCCCCACTTGTTACACGGTTGCGGCTGTGCAACTCCATTTACCGCTGAACTTGGCTACCCTCGCTGCACATTCCACTGGCATATCTGTTAATGTAACCCACATGTCGCCTCATTTGCACCCATTGGCCAGCATCTGTTAACGCAACATTTTACGTCAATTCCATGCTACTTTTTCTTAATTTTGTTAGGCTAATAATTTTCCGACCAAGGACTTGGGCACGGCACTACATCACCATTTTAATGAGCTCCCGTTGACTGAGAGATCGGAGGTGTTTCCCGCCAATTTTACGTCACTCATGACCACGTGGCCGGTGTAGAGTCGCGTCATGGCCTCGCAACGATGCCCCAGGTGCCTGGGTAGAACAGGGGATCACCTGGATGACCTTGACCAATTGCCGGTGATTCCCCTTGGAGAGGTGACTGCGGAGTGATCTTGAATATCACTAGCACAAGGGTTGAGCCTGACCTCAGATGCACTTGTCAGTGAGCTTGAGGTAAAACCGCTGTCTGGCCCCACATTGATACTAATGATCTACTGTCCCTTTAAATGACGTTATCTTATCACCAAACGTGCGGGTTAACTATCCCCTCTTGTTCCCCCCCACCCTCCGCCCCCCCCCACCCCCCGCCACCATAATAACCACTTACAATATTGAGGTGGTTTGGCTCCAAGAAACAAAATGTCGTAAGAAAATTTTCTAAATATATTTTCCGATAATTATCAGGATCTGTTGGTCAGAAAACTCACACATGATGATACCATATTACATCACCTGGAAACACGCTGGCGAAATATTAGTTTTGTGAACGTAGAGAACGGATTAGTAACAACTGTAAATCATTGGATGGCTTGCTGTTGATCGATATGTGGTGAATAGAATTTCACAGGGTATCTGACAGCATTGTCAGTGAGTAAAATTCTCCGACCTATCGGCCATTTTTGCAAATGGCCTTCCTCAGGGTGTTTTTGCTAAACGAGAAAAGCTTTAATTCTTACGTAGTGGCGGAGGACGCTGTTGCCGTTATCTGATAGGGTATTTAGGATTATGAGGTAGGGTGTTAAACGTCTTCTATTGGTGTCTGAATTATTTCTTGACATTGGTGGAAGTAGGATGAGCGGCAAACAGATAAAATTTCGAGAGGATTGCTTACTGGCGAAACACTCACCTTTTAGGAGGATGATTATACAGTCCATAGAAATAGCCGAGTGATCTGCCAACGTGAATGGAGAGAACGGGTACAGACTTCCGGCGTCTTGGATGCCAGCAGTAACACCGCTGCAGAACTGCAGCTCTTGTGAAGCAACAAATACAGGCGCGCGGAAGGCTACAGCGGCCACAGGTACACTGAGTGCTAACACACCTCAGCCGGCACCAAACAGGTGTAGCCTCTAATTAGTGTTTCTTCTTCTCTGTTAATAGATGGCATTACATCTTTTATACCATTCCAAAGTGAGAAATCGATATATTTAATGGTGCATAACACAATCGAACTCTTTCGATATTTTGCCAGTTATAAGCAATCCTTTTAAGATTTTCTTACGTTTATCCCTCTCTCCATGCCCCCCCCCCCCCCACTTAATCCCATTAAGAAAACACCTCCAGAAACAGTGGAGTGTACAAAGCAAGGAACAAGAAAATTCATACACGGTGTGTGAGAAATGTCTAGCGGCGTTACATATACTTGTTTTTTCTCGGGTACACCATAGTAGCAAAAACTTCTAAAACATTATTATCTTCACTCCTCAACACTTCAATAAATAGTAGGGATTGATTTATAAAGAATTCCTATCAAAAAGTTATACAGTTCTAAGAATAGTCTGTAAGCTACATACAGTTCTGAGAATAGTCTGTAAGACAATTTATGCTGATTTTCACAAATTTAAATAGTAAATATAAGGTCGACTATGGGGAAAAATATTAATAAGTCAGTGGTTTAAGCAAACTCAACCATTTCCATCAATGACAAGAAATAATGCAATGACCGATAAACGACATCTAACACATCTCCTTATCCTCGATAGCCTACCAGATGGAGATAACAGCCTCTTCTTCCAGTACATAAGAACAAATGTCTTTCTCGGCCGAAACTTCGGATAATTTTGCACGTTGACATCACATACCCTGAAGAACTTTATTGACTGCGATAACGGTACGGAATCCTACGCTTACAATACGCGGTGACTTGGCCGCTGGAGGATGAGTATCAACGGCCTAGGGACCAATATGAGCAATTCTGACTTCGAAGTTCTTAGAAGGTGCTCCAGTGATTGACAGATGCATTGTGTTCGACTTTGCGGCATCGTATTTAGTACAACTTAATTATCGGCCATATTTAATCTACTTGCCTAAACGGTATACAATTCCGTAAGTATGTTACTGTAAATGGTATTCATACGTCGAAATATTTGAAAAGATCAACTGTCAATAAAAAGCTGAGAATAAATTGAAATGTAGTTTTATTTCAAGAAAAACTTCACTTTAAGCAACCTTGGTCTTCATAGGACTCGGGGGGATGAGAATGGATTCGCATGCATGGGTGTTCCTTGGGAAAGTGCACAGCTGATTCCTATCTGAATCCAAGTTTGTGCTCAGTCTCCAGTGATCTCGTGGTTAAACCCTATACTCCCTTCCTTGTTGTCCCCCTGGTCGAGGTAAATCTGACCGCACGAAATCAGAAGACAAGAATTCACTTTTTTTACAAGTGATTAAAACTTAAACAGCGTGTACCAGATTCGGAAATGGTGGCTTGTCAAACTTTTTTATTATGACTGTGTTACGAAATACGTAAATATTACAGCTCTAATAGTTACTGGAGATTAAAGATCATTTTAAACTGATGAGAACATGTTTCAGAAGAAACATAGGCAAACTGTAGCAACAACCAGCTCTGGGTCGGAATGTGTTGAGATATAAAGGAGTACCTTCACAATTACTATTACAGCGTAAGAAGGAGAACTTACAAGGGTACTGTACACACCGACATGTCGAAACCCACTCTGAAATATTTTATGCAGGAGGGGTACAACGAAAGAAACACACTGTCAAAATTTTAGCATCTAAGACACACTGCAAGTATTTTTTTTTTAAATCGTTAAATTTACTCTTTTTTGTCGCACGAACCATCACTTATGACAGTGGTTTGTTTAGCCATTCCTGCCTAGCGCGTAATCGCCTGTGACAAGAGAACATAGCGCTGCGAAATGTTAATATTCGGTGTGACACAAGTGAGTTAGGAGACCCTAAAGTCTAAACCATACAAAAAATATCACGTGTCAATGTTTTCTATGTGAGGCAGTTCGTATCGACAGCTAAATTGTTGCATATGCAATTCTTACAAAGATGATTAGCAGAGGAAAATAAATGAAGGCAGTGTTCGATGTTGCATTACAGACGACTTCCACCAGTAGTGACTATAATTTATTGAAATCGCATATTTTTTACATATAGACTACATCATTTTATAATGTAGCAAAGTTCTTGCCATGAGTTTTGTATAATGTATATCTTAGCAACAATGAAACTGTCCCTTGTTTATTTCCCATAGTCGTCCCAATAAAGCGAAGCGTCATCTCACTGAAGAAAAAAACGTTTTCCTTATGCAGGTGCACCTGACAAAAGAAATATTACGCTTTCGCGGACGTCACTGTAATTACCAGTTTTATTTAGACAGATTTGCCGTGGAGTAAGAAATAGTCCTGGCCCTTGCTCTGCTTAGCGTGCTGCACAACGAGCATACTTACAGCATTCACAAAATATGCCGATGCAATCTGATAATGCACAAATGACACAAGCAGAAGAATCATTTTCTCCTGATGAATCTCAAATGATACAGAGCTGTCGGAAACTCTGTTATCCGACATTTACCTTAAAATACTTTCCACAGTCGGGAAACTTCTTGTCGAGAGTCCATTGGTTGTTCTGGCTGGAATCTACAATGTATCAACAGTCTTTTAGTCGTTCTCCTGAAAGACAGCGATATCGTTATGTGCACGACAAGAGTCCAGCAAAATTATTGAATTAATTCATCCAGCTGGTTAGAAACCGTTTCTAATGAAATGTTAAAAATTATTCTTCACTATGTTTCACGATTTCGGTACGTCTGTTATAAGATTTTTGCCACTATACAATTCCTTTTTATTTTTCGTCCTAATATGCCTTGAGGTCCCTGAAGGCAGATACAAATCTACGGAAACACTAATCCACTCATACTTATCACTGTCATTTTTGTATATGAGTGTGTTATACCATTGATCGGCTGCACAACCAACTCCTTTTTTTTCCGTGTCCAAGTGATAAAATGCGGTTTGCTCGCAGTACTTTCATGAAACCTGACTTATCGGCGTTAGGCACAGGGGATATGAGGATAACAACAAGCTACAATTTCATATCAGCTGTGAATTAATGTCATGTCCTCTAAACTTTCGCTTGCTTGCTTTGCGAGCTAATATACTGTACCGTTTCTTGAATCTACTCAGTCAGGTCGAAGAATACTTGAAACCAGAAATGTTCATCTCATTTGCGATTCGTAGGACCCAGTCTCGTATATCTCGATCGGTAACAGTGTACTGCCTCTCAAGAGCAGCTCTGCATGATTCATATCTCAAGAAAACGCCTCTACGGAACTGTTCATGTTATTTACTCAAGTTCAGGGGTTTATGTTGGTCATTAATGGGGATAACGACACTATCTGGCCACTCTGTACACTAAATTTTTCAGACTGTTTTTCTTTCACTGTTTTACGAGTTTCTTTTTGGCACGCGTTTATTACTTCGTGTTAGTCTTTTTTCCAAAAAAAATGGCTCTGAGCACTATGGGACTCAACTGCTGTGGTCATAAGTCCCCTAGAACTTAGAACTACTTAAACCTAACTAACCTAAGGACAGCACACAACACCCAGCCATCACGAGGCAGAGAAAATCCCTGACCCCGCCGGGAATCGAACCCGGGAACCCGGGCGTGGGAAGCGAGAACGCTACCGCACGACCACGAGATGCGGGCAGTCTTTTTTTTCCGTTTATACAGTTCGCCGTCAGATTTTACGAAACAAAACTGGATTAGCACAGCGTTAAAAACAATAAACATTAATTCAGTTTTACCTCCACTGTTAACATTTACACTGCTGCAAAAGTAACTGGTAATTATTGTGGATATTAAATTAGGTGCATATTGGCCTGAACAGTAACTGCAACGAAAACTGAAATTAGCTTTACATACGCAGATAAAAAAATCCTGAAGACAGACGTTGACTGTGGATATTGTATCATAGACACAGTCCCTTTGACTGTTCAGAGATGTCACTAAACCCGAACAAAGATGTAAACAACCATCCATGAGCAGCGCCCATTAGACGGAGGGTTTCCGACAGACGATTAGTTCCAGTCATTCCACGAGGAAAGAGGTACACAGCTCGTGTTGTCTGTAGTTCAACCATGCCTAGACGGTCAAAACCGCGGTTTGATAGCGTCCGCATTGTTACATTGTGCCAGAAGGGCTCTCAACAAGGGAAGTATACAGGCGTCTAGGAGTGAACCAAAGCGATGTTGTTTCGACATGGAGGAGTAACTTTCATTGACATGCTTCGCTCAGGCCGCCCAAGGGCTACTACTGCAGTGGATGACCGCTGCCTACGTATTATGGCTCGGAGGAAGTCTGACAGCAAAGCCACCATGTTGAATAATGCTTTTCGTTCACTCCGGACGTCCATGGCGAGATTCATCTTTGCAACCACGACACCATACAGCGCAGTACAGATGCGCCCAACAACATGCCGAATGAACCGCTCAAGATTGGCATCACGTTCTCTTCACCGATGAGTGTCGCATATGCCTTCAACCAGACAATCGTCAGAGGGTTGTTTGGAGGCAACCCGGTCAGGTTGGACGCCCTAGACACACTGTCAAGCGAGAGAAGCAAATGGAGGTTCCCTGCAGTTTTGGGGTGGCATTATGTGGGTCCGACGTACGCCGCAGGTGGTCATGGAAGGCGCTGTAACGGCTGTGCAATACGTGAATGCCATCCTCTGACCGATAGTGCAACCATATCGGCAGCATATTGGCGAGGCATTCGTCTTCATGGACGACAATTCGCGCCCCCATCGTGCACATCTTGTGAATGACTTCCTTCAGGATAACGATATCGCTCGGCTAGAGTAGCCAGCATATTCTCCAGACATGAACCCTATCGAACATACCTGGGATAGATTGAAAAGGGCTGTTTATGGACGACGTGACCCACCAAACACTCTGAAGGATCTACGCCGAATGGCCTTTGAGGAGTGGTACAATCTGGACCAACACTGCCTTGATGAACTTGTGGATAGTACACCACGACGAATACAGGCATGGATCAGTGCAAGAGGATGTGCCACTGGGTATTAGAGGTACCAGTGTGTAGAGCAATCTGGACCACCACCTCTGATGGCCTCGCTGTATGGTGGCACAACATGCGATGTGTGGTTTCCATGAGCAATAAAAAGGGTGGAAATGATGTTTATGTTGATCTCTATTCCAATTTTCTGTACAGATTCCGGAACTCTCGGAACTTTTTTTGATGTGTGCATTACGACCGCGCCGAGTCGTGTTCAGTGTTTACCGTTGCAGCGTCAACTAAGGATATATGCCTGCTACGTTGCGTACGCACTGTGTGCTACAGCTGTGGTTGGGATATACAATTCTCCAGCCGCCTGGCGACCTCGGAATTTGTCAATTTTCATCTTTTCTTAAAAATCCTTACAGTGGGACTTAGTAGCCACAATTTTGACAGGGTCATTCTTTAATTGTATTCTTACTGTATAAAACAAAAATTAGAGCATGTTTCGACATGTCAGTTTGGACCATTCCCTTGTTAGTAAATAAAGTTTCGATAAGAAACTCGTGTCTGTAAATGTACTGTTTGGATGTGAAATAAATTTGACGACTGGATCATTTTCAATTCTGTCTTTTGACGGGCCGCGCACAGCGCAGACAATGATCTGTGACGTGTGTGCTTTACACGGGCACATGAATGGGCAGTGCGAGAAGTACCTGTCGTCAGGTTCTCTTCTACATGTAGAAGAACATCCTCTTTAATTTCGAGAGTAGCCGCGCGGCGTGGCTGCGTGGTTTGAGGCGTTATGTTAAGGATTGGGCGGCCTCTCCCGCCGGTGATTCGAGTCCTTCCTCCGGCATGGGTGTCTGTGTTGTTCTTAGCATAAGTTAGTTTAAGTAGTGTCTAAGTCTAGCGACCGATGACCTCAGCACTTTGGTCCCTTAGGAATTTATGCACATTTGAACATTTTTAATTTCGAGAGTGCGGAGCATTCGTGGAGCATCACAGCCAGCCTTCCTAATTACAAACGTGCCAGTTTTTCGCAGCCGTTGTTGTAGCCAGACGAAAATGGCATGTGATTCCTACAGCGACTGCCGAAGGCGCCCTATTCCCGGTATGCGTGCCTACCGTGGAGCGGAAGATCAGAAAGTGATCCGATCTTCAAACTTATTTTAAAACCAAACCGCACATTTCCTGGCACAGTTTCCCTACGAATTGTTGTCTAACCAGTCCTCTCTACAAGCCCTATAAATCCGTAATAGGATTCGTGAAACATACTGTACACCAGGTGCAGAAACATGAAACCGGAATTTCCCTACAGACGGTGCTAGCCGTCAGTGTAGGACCCGTGAGACCACGTCTGCAGCTCCATCTGATTCCTGTAACGGCTGACGACGAATGTCAACACACAGTAACGTAAGTGCCATACATCAGTATATGTTTCAAACCCTCATACGTGTCGAGTTTTGTGTCTACGAACTACCATTTGCGGACAGCATTGGTCTTATGTTATCATTTGAAGAAAACTGCTGCAGAATCGCATCCAATGCTTGTCGAAGCTTTCGACGTACATGCTCTTAGGAAAACACATTGTTTCGAATGGTTTAAACAATTTAACAGTGGTGATTTTCACGAGAGAAACTACGAGCGCGTGACACCACCAAAAAAGTTCGAAGACAACGAATTTCAGGCCTTACTGGATGAAGATGATACTCAAACTCAGCAGGAACTCGCGGAACAATTGAATGTGACGCAGAAATCCTTTTCTCTTCGGCTGAAAGCTATTGGAAATGTGCAGAAGGTGGGAAAATGGGTTCTGCATCAACTGAATGAAAGACAGCAATCAAATCGAAGGACCACTTGCGAAATGCTGATCGCCAGATATGAAAGAAAGTCGTTTCTCCATTGAATAGTGATAGGTGGTGAAAAATGGATATACACTCCTGGAAATGGAAAAAAGAACACATTGACACCGGTGTGTCAGACCCACCATACTTGCTCCGGACACTGCGAGAGGGCTGTACAAGCAATGATCACACGCACGGCACAGCGGACACACCAGGAACCGCGGTGTTGGCCGTCGAATGGCGCTAGCTGCGCAGCATTTGTGCACCGCCGCCGTCAGTGTCAGCCAGTTTGCCGTGGCATACGGAGCTCCATCGCAGTCTTTAACACTGGTAGCATGCCGCGACAGCGTGGACGTGAACCGTATGTGCAGTTGACGGACTTTGAGCGAGGGCGTATAGTGGGCATGCGGGAGGCCGGGTGGACGTACCGCCGAATTGCTCAACACGTGGGGCGTGAGGTCTCCACAGTACATCGATGTTGTCGCCAGTGGTCGGCGGAAGGTGCACGTGCCCGTCGACCTGGGACCGGACCGCAGCGACGCACGGATGCACGCCAAGACCGTAGGATCCTACGCAGTGCCGTAGGGGACCGCACCGCCACTTCCCAGCAAATTAGAGACACTGTTGCTCCTGGGGTATCGGCGAGGACCATTCGCAACCGTCTCCATGAAGCTGGGCTACGGTCCCGCACACCGTTAGGCCGTCTTCCGCTCACGCCCCAACATCGTGCAGCCCGCCTCCAGTGGTGTCGCGACAGGCGTGAATGGAGGGACGAATGGAGACGTGTCGTCTTCAGCGATGAGAGTCGCTTCTGCCTTGGTGCCAATGATGGTCGTATGCGTGTTTGGCGCCGTGCAGGTGAGCGCCACAATCAGGACTGCATACGACCGAGGCACACAGGGCCAACACCCGGCATCATGGTGTGGGGAGCGATCTCCTACACTGGCCGTACACCACTGGTGATCGTCGAGGGGACACTGAATAGTGCACGGTACATCCAAACCGTCATCGAACCCATCGTTCTACCATTCCTAGACCGGCAAGGGAACTTGCTGTTCCAACAGGACAATGCACGTCCGCATGTATCCCGTGCCACCCAACGTGCTCTAGAAGGTGTAAGTCAACTACCCTGGCCATCAAGATCTCCGGATCTGTCCCCCATTGAGCATCTTTTGGACTGGATGAAGCGTCGTCTCACGCGGTCTGCACGTCCAGCACGAACGCTGGTCCAACTGAGGCGCCAGGTGGAAATGGCATGGCAAGCCGTTCCACAGGACTACATCCAGCATCTCTACGATCGTCTCCATGGGAGAATAGCAGCCTGCATTGCTGCGAAAGGTGGATATACACTGTACTAGTGCCGACATTGTGCATGCTCTGTTGCCTGTGTCTATGTGCCTGTGGTTCTGTCAGTGTGATCATGTGATGTATCTGACCCCAGGAATGTGTCAATAACGTTTCCCCTTCCTGGGACAATGAATTCACGGTGTTCTTATTTCAATTTCCAGGAGTGTATTTTTAGAATCCTAAGCGTCTTAAATCGTGGGTGAATCCAGTCAAACCATCGACATCCACTGCAAGACCAAACCGCTTTGGAAAGAAGATATCGCTCTGTGGGATCAGAAGGGTGTCATCTGTTATGAGCTGCTATAACCTGGTGAGATCGTTAACCCTGATCGCTACCAACAGCAAACGATAGATTTAAATCGAGCATTTCGTGAAAAACGACCAGAATGTGGAAAAAGGCAACACAAAGTCATATAACTCCATAAGAACGCCCCATCACACGCAGCAGAACGGGCCAGGGAAATGATCGAGGCGTTCAGTTGGGAAATACTAGGGCATGCGGCTCATTCTCCAGACTTGGCTCCTTCTGATTATCATTTATTTGCATCACTGAGACACGCTCTTGCTGAACAACGCTTCAGTTCATATGAAAAAGTACGAAAATGGCTCGCTGACTGGTTCGCTTCAAAAGAACAACTGTTTATTTGGAGTACCAAATAAAACTGCCATGGGAGAAATGTATAAATGGCAATAGATATTATTTTAAATAAAATATTGTTTATCAGTTTCAAAAAACAGACGTGTAATTATTGCAACTAAATTCCGGTTTCATACTTCTACATCTGGTATGCTGTGTGAGATGCTAAGATACTGGAAGAATCCGCCACGGTTTGCTATCAAAACTAGATCGCTATCGCAGATTCTAACGAATGCTGAACTTTAATGACAAATAAAAACGGAGTAGAGCCAAAACGAGCGCCGTGGCGAGAGAAGCGTTCATTGACCTGATTTATCGTAACGTAAGGAAACCTCAAAAGTTTTGGTCTTAGGCAAACAGGTTCAAAATTGTCCATCCAGTCGCTTGCTGATCACATTGCCATTAAATAGGCATAATGCACTGCGTTCATCAAAATACCAAATTCTGTCCTCCGAAAATATATCACTAAAAGCAGTATCACTACAGTTATACCTTGTGGTCCTTACGTGAAGATAGAAACAGTCGACACTTGAGGTAAGTCCTCTTGGAATCACAGACCACCTTCAAATCTGTCGATGGAGCGAATCCCCAAATGATTTCCCTCGACTGGCCGAAGGAACTGATCCAGTTCTAGCTGCATATTTCGTAGATGACCACAGCAATAGAGCATCCCAAGACACTGTAAGATAAGCCACAGATCGTCCCATTGTTAGGTAGGATTGGGGCAGACATGCACAGCAGGAGTCAGTCTGTAACAGAATTGTCGAATGTCTATTGCTTTTACGTCTCATAACTTTCTCTGAATGGACTAACTCCTGCGTTGGAATCATCATACTTTCCTAAACAACTGGCTGTGTGGAAGGAACATCGCACGCTCGTTTCGCTCACCAGAATTTTGCTGACAAGGGTGTCCTTCTTGATACTGTCTTTTGAAAGAGTCTGATAATGTTCCGCGCAATTATCCTTTTTCGTCATTGTGGCCTGGGTGGCCTGGCACTGGGAAAAGATCCAGTCTATAGTCACACAATGTGAAATACGCGATATGGTACCCGAAATTGCCCGAAATACATCAAATAAAACTGTGACGCCTTACATAGATCTGATCCTGGACCATCAGCTTCGAGGTTTCCCCTTGGACACGCACACACCAATCCCATAGTTTCTGCCGCTTCCTAATGCGTACAGAAAGACTTTCTTTGCTAGCGTGTTTATTGCGATTTGTGATACAACATGAACCTCCTCCAGTGTACAAATATTCACCCTTTAACTTAATTTTCTCCTCGGGAAGGAGGAAAGAGTGACACAGAGTTGTTTGTGGTAAGTGCGCCGGGTGGGGAGCAACTGTCATCTTGTTTTAAGTTACAAATTCCCGAATAATCTAGGACGTATGCGGCCATGCATTGTCATGGTGAAGTGGCCGGTTGTTTGTACGCCACTTCTGTTGACGTATTATCCTGATGTGCTGCTCCAAAAGTATTAGGAAGTCGAAAGCCGCGATAGAACTCTTTATTAACTGTCTGATCAGTAGCGAGGAGCTCATTGCGAATAAGCCGTTAATGGCAAAAGAAGGAGAACAGATCAACAACAACTTATTGTTACCCTCGACTGGGCTATGTGTATCAAGACTCTTCCACTGGGACGATTGTACCTCACTTCAGGGTGATAGCCATAAACTCAGTTTTCGTGACCGTGACAGCCTTTCAAGGAAAGTCTGCATCATCATAAAGCAGCTATTTTAAGTTCCCTACACATTTCCATGCGATGTTCTGATCGAAACAGACGTGGCATAAGCTTCGTCACAATCATTCTCAGATTCAGTTCTTCTGACACAATACATTCACATGTATTATACCTAATTCCCAAGGTGTCGCAATGGTCTCGGTTGGTCTATTTATAATCCTGCATAATCAGGTCCTTCATTCTCTAAACATTTTCTGGTGTGCTGCCAGTTGACGGTCGATCGAAACGACAAGTGTTATCAGTCGATTTTTCCCCTATTTTTGAAAAAATTATACTAGTTGTAGGTCTGACGTAGAGCGCTGTCCCTAACTCTTGCTCCAACATTCAGTGCATTACTACAGCGGTTTTCCTAGTGTCCAACGAAAACTTTAAACAAGCAGTATACACTTTCCGGTTAGCAGTCACAAAATTTCAGACTCACGGTAAGTATGCTCACCAACAACTAATGTAACCACTAAGCTCGCAGCCACTTGCTACACTGGCATGAGACGCCTGACGGTATTCCAATTGTACTCGTAACCATTTCCAAGCCAAATTCAAATATTGGGAACATTCGACTACTAACTCCTATATAAACTGATTTAAAACATTAGAAGTTGTTAAATGACATAATCCTTATTAGATAAAAAATTAGAGACGTTGTTGAGTATTCTTAAAATATAAATGTTTATTGTTTATGACTACATAAACCAAACTGGTGTATTCTCCTAGCTTTTGGCACTGTTTATTTTGATAGTGATGAACGATTTTGGAATTTTCAGGGAATTTGGATGGCTAGAGATAGGTTTTAATAATCTGAAGGAAGAAGTGAGCTGTCGGTGGTGTAGGTATTTGTGGGAAAGAGGCTTCGAATGGATGAGAATAAACAGGTGAGGTGAGGACCGAGAGCTGCGTTTTTGGGAGGGAGGAGTGTACAGAAGCAGAGATCTAAAGTGGGGAGGAGTACGAGTATTCTATTGAATTTGGAAGGATCGCTAGAGCTCTATCTAGGTTTCATGGTCAGGTAGGGATTAGTGCCTCTCGCTGCAGTCATGGACTGTGCGGCTGGTCCCGGCGGAGGTTCGAGTCCTCCCTCGGGTATGGGTGTGTGTGTTTGTCCTTAGGATAATTTACGTTAAGCTTAGGGACTGATGACCTTAGAAGTTAAATCCTATAAGATTTCACACACATTTGCTCGCTCGGATGACACTCGTCATCCACATGACTTTCCCACTCATTTTTGTCTGACAGGGCTGGACTGAGTTCGTGCCATTTGCAGTACCTTTGTGTTAACTCTTCGGCTGTTAGTTCTAGTCATTGTTGGCTTTCAGTTACTAAAGATACATTGTTTATGAAACGTTGTTATAGTCTGGAGAACACTGGTCATTCTCGCGAGCTCTGCTGCCACATTCTGAAACAAAGTAAGTCTGTATTACTTTATTGCTTTCCTAGAGTCAATCGATCTCTCATGTGGGTAAATTTAGGCATACTGAAACTGATTGCAGTTACCTTCCATGTTATCTAGTATTCTCTCCATTTTTAGATTGTGGAAGAAGACTGAGGATTGTATTCATGACAGCGGTCATGATTCAGGAACAGAACAAGAAATGTCAGAAAATTATGAATATGCGTCACAGGAAGAAGTAACTCAAGAGGATGCATTTTTGTAGGGAAAGATGGACTCACTAAATGGAGGAAAAATAAATATCCTACCAATGTTAGAGCCAGATCTTGTAATATTATTACGCATTTGCCTAGACCAAAAAATCAAGCTCGTATAAAAAAGACAGAGATAGAAATTCAGGATTTATTCTTGGCTGAAAACATAATAAGCATTGTCGCAACATGCACTAATATATACATCAATGAAGTTCATAATAACTTCTCTAGGGAAAGTGACGCTAAAGAAACAGAAGCGATAGAGATCAGAGCTTTCATTGGTTTGTTATATCTGTATGGATCTTTGAGATGTTCTAAGAAGAGTATATCGAAATTGTGGGATACCTCAAAGGGAAACGGACTTGAGTAATGTTATTTATGCATGAGTGAAAACTGATTCAGGTTTCTGTTGAGATGTCTGAGGTTTGATAATATCCGTGTTAGAGGTGTTCGCAGAGAGATTGACAAGTTGGCTGCTATCAGAGAGGTACTTGAACTATTCACGAACAATTGCCATAAACATTTTTCACCTAGTGAATATATTACTGTTTACGAACAGCTTTTGGCATTTAAAGCAATCTGCCCAGTCAGGTAATATATTTCTAGCAAACCTGCAAAGTATGGCTTAAAACTGTTTGCTTTGGTTAACGTAAAAACAGCTTACACTTTCAATTTAGAACCGTACGTCGTTAATCAACCAGAGGGACATATAATTCCAGTAATTCAGCTGAAGATATTGTTCTTCGAATGGTCGAACCAGTACAAGGTACAAGCAGAAATATTACTGGTACAACTGGTTTACCAGTTTGTCTATAGTCAAGAAATTTCAGGCGAAGAAACTGACATACATCGGAACAGTACGAAAAAACAAGAGAGAAGTGCTGAAAGAATTTCTACCAAAAAGAGAAAAAAATCATGTATCCATGGATTTCAGCAGACCTGTACATTGGTCTCATACTGTCCAAAAGAAAAATAGAACAGTGTTGGTGTTGTCAAGCATGCATTTCGATGACGCTACAGGTCATTCAACAGGAGAACACAATAAACATGAAATGATTACTTTCTATAACACGTCAAAAGTGGGGGTGGATCTTTTAGATCAGGTGTCAGGAAATAAATGTCCAAGGAATAGAAAAGCAACTGAAAGCACTCAACAGAGGAAAGTCCAGTGGACCTGACGGGATACCAATTCGATTCTACACAGAGTACGCGAAAGAACTTGCCCGCTTCTAACAGCCGTGTACTGCAAGTCTCTAGAGGAACGGAAGCTTCCAAATGATTGGAAAAGAGCACAGGTAGTTCCAGTTATCAAGAAGGGTCCTCGAGCAGATGCGCAAAACTATAGGCCTATATCTCTGACATCGATCTGTTGTAGAATTTTAGAACATGTTTCTTGCTCGCGTATCATGTCATTTCTGGAAACCCAGAATCTACTCTGTAGGAATCGACATGGATTCCGGAAACAGCGATGGTGTGAGATCCCACTAGCTTTATTTGTTCATGAGACCCAGAAAATATTAGATACAGGCTCCTAGGTAGATGCCATTTTCCTTGACTTCCGGAAGGCGTTCGATACAGTTCCGCACTGTCGCCTGATAAACAAAGTAAGAGCCTACGGAATACCAGATCAGCTGTGTGGCTGGATTGAAGAGTTTTTAGCAAACAGAACACAGCATGTTGTTCTCAATGGAGAGACGTCTATAGACGTTAAAGTAATATCTGGAGTGCCACAGAGGAATGTTATCGGACCATTTCTTTTCACAATGTATATAAATGACCTAGTAGATAGTGTCGGAAGTTCCATGCGGCTTTTCGCGGATGATACTGTATTATACAGAGAAGTTGCAACATTAGAAAATTTGCAGCGAAATGCAGGAAGATCAGCAGCGGATTGGCACTTGGTGCAGGGAGTGGCAACTTACCTATGTCTGACATCATTCGCATTGCAAACACAGACTTGCTTAGGCGCTTTAGCAGTTCGTTAGTATGTTGCTCCCAACTGAATTTATTATCAAGTTGTAATCCCAAAAATTTTACAGTCTCATCTTCTCCTATTTCCATGTCATCATATTTTACACACACACCAGAAGTAAATCTCTTGGAAGTTCTGAACTGCATATAGTGGGTCTTGTCAAAGTTTAATGACAGTGAATTGGCTATGAACCACTTGTTAATGTCAGTAAAAGTTTAATTATCTACCCTTTCTAAGTTTGTATTTGATTTAATATTTATTGCAATGTTTGTATCTTCTGCAAATAAGACAAGTTTGGCATCTGGTAATGTAACAGATGACAGGTCATTAATATACACTACTTTCCGGCAGTCGTTCTTCCCGCGAACCATACGCGACTGGAACAGGAAAGGGAGGTAATGACAGTGGCACGTAATGTGCCCTCCGCCACACACCGTTGGGTGGCTTGCGGAGTATAAATGTAGATGTAGATGTTTTTCAGAAGAACAAAATGTCGCGTAATACAGGAAGTCGGACTATGGTACTGTTTCACAATATTTTGAACATTGCGGCCAAAAATGTTTTATGCATAAATACTCACATCAAAAAAGTTTTGCATCACCTCGGTTCCGAGAGTTCTAGAACCCGTACAGAGAATCAGAATAGAAATCAACATAAACATTATTTCCGCCCATTCTATTGCTCGTGAAAACCACACATACAACGAGACCATGAGAGGTGGTGGTCCAGACTGCTGTACACACCTCTGATACCCAATAGCACGTTCTCTTGCTTTGATGCATGCCTGTATTCGTCGTAGCGTACTATCCACAAGTTTATCAAAGCACTGTTGGTCCAGATTGTCCCACTCCTCAACGGCGATTCGGCGTAGATCCCTCAGAGTGGTTGGTGGGTCACCTCGTCCATAAACAGCCCTTTTCAATCTATCCCAGGCATGTTCGATAGGGCTCATGTCTGGAGAACATGCTGGCCATTATAGTCGAGTGATGTCGTTATAATGAAGGAAGTCATTCACAAGATGTGCACGATGGGGGCGCGAAATGTTGTCCATGAAAACGAATTCCTCGCCAATATGCTGCCGATATGGTTGCACTACCGGTCGGAGGGTACCATTCACGTATTGTACATGTGTTGCGGCGCCACCTTCCATGACCACGCGTACGCCGGCCTCACATAATACCGCCCCAAACCGGCAGGGAACCTCCACTTTGCTGCTCTCGCTGGACAGTGTGTATAAGGCGTTCAGCCTGACCGGGTTGCCTCCAAACACGTCTCCGACGATTGTCTGGTTGAAGGCATATGCAATACTCATCGGTGAAGAGAACGTGATGCCAATGCCGAGCGGTCCATTCCTCATGTTGTTGGGCCCATCTGTTCCGCGCTGCATGGTGTCGTGGTTGGAAAGATGGACCTCGCCACAGACGTCGGGAGTGAAGTTGTGCATCATGCTGCTTATTGCGCACAGTTTGAATCGTATCACGGCGTCCTGTGGCTGCACAAAAAGCATTATTTAACATGGTGGCGTTGCTGATAGGGTTCCTCCTTGCAATAATCCGTAGGTAGCGGTCATCCACTGCGGTAGTAGCCCTTGGGCGGCCTGAGCGAGCCGTGTAATCGAAAGTTCCTCCCCCATGTCGAAACAACATCGCTTTGATTCACCCCTAGACGCCTGTATACTTCCCTTGTTGAGAGCCCTTCTGGCACAAAGTAACAAGGAGGCTATCGGACCACGATGTTGACTGTCTAGGCATGGCTGAACTACAGACAACACGAGCCGTGTACCTCCTTCCTGGTGGAATGCCTGGAACTGATCGGCTGTCGGACCTCTTCCGTATAATAGGCGCTGCTCATGGATGGTTGTTTACATCTTTGGTAGGGTTTCGTGACATCTCTGAACAGTCAAAGGGACTGTGTCAGTGATACAATATGCACAGTCAACGTTTATATTCAGGAGTTCTGAGAACTGGGGTGATGCAAAACTTTTTTTGATGTGTGTAAATACAACTGCATGGCTTCAAATCAGGTTGTAAAAAGGGATGATTTTATAGAAAAAAATCAGCTGGGAACTAATAAAGCCTCAAATAGAGCAACATTCCTTTATTGAAAGCCTTCCATGTGAAATTCGGAGGAGGGCTAAATTATTGTTAGGCACTAAAGAAATTGTGGAACAGCCAGAAAAATCAACTGGATCACGTGGAAGGTGTTATATATGTGGAAGAGCACGAAATAATCAACTCGTGGATGGTCCACTACATGCAACAGCTGGACATATGTATGTCATCTGAAAGACATATGTGTAAACTGTGTTGTCAAATAACGTGTTCTTTATTTCAATTTTGTTTGCACTTTGTCACTAAATTAGTGTTTGTATATGCTTATTAGTCAGGTCATTGTTTTGAAATAAACATTTTCATGTTCTTTTGATAAGTAGTGCGTTGTTACACACACCTCATTGCTTACATGGAAAACATATGTAAATTTGTTGTTTTGAAATCTAACCTTAATAAATTATTGCGCAAACTGTTTCAAACGGTAGAATATACTATACTGTGTACGGATATTAAATGTATTATATTTAATAAAAAAAATCATAAAATCATTCATAAAGGCCGTTCATAGTACACAATTAGACCGCTTGCTTTGCTGATGACAGCTGTACCCGCGCGAGTGACCATGTCACACAATTTTTTCGGTGTAACGGAAGGTTAAGGTTTCATTTGGATAATATGTAGAGAACATGTAGATGTATGATGGGAAGATGTGCTGGTATAAACGTGGCACAGTGTGAGGAGTGAAACGATTTGAAGATTGGTGTCTGGATACTGGGAAATGTAAAAAATTATAATATGTTCAGCAAGGGAGAGGACAGACGGGATACAGCGTTCAAGCATAGGAAAGGCAAGGAGTAGTTCATGCATGACTTTCAAAGATTTGGAGAGGTTGATAGAACATTGGTGGAGTGGCAGTCCAAATGACAGTGCCACAAGCTTTGTTAAGTTCGATCGAGGCTTTGCATTTGTGAAGTGCCGTAGAATGGGGTAAAGCGGATCACATGGGGTAAAGCGGATCAAAGGCACATTACTGTACTAAATCACTGCCATCTAGGTGACAGAACAGAGCAACACCAACTCTGAGACGTACATAGAAAGCTGTGACCTGTATGTTTGTTACCTGTGTCATACGCAAGGTCAGAAACGAAGATTGTGACAACCATCAGCAATTATTATCTTAGTGTACATTTAAAGATTTGTGATTTCAACGAAAACAAACTGTTGCAGTGTGCACAGGTTAGTAGCACATCTATTTTTCAGCTGAATTCTATCAGAGCAACACTACATCTACAATGTATGTGAAACACACTTTCTTAGCATAGGTTATCTTCCAGTTATTGTGCCAAACATGACTTTTTTGTAATTCCAGGGGTAAAGTGGATCATGCCCCGAAAATACATAAAGCAGCTTGGATCAAAAGGAAAAACGAATTATAATGAAGCTTATTTGCGTGAAAAAAGTGTAAAAAGTAAAGAACAGTCAAGACTTTGCGAAAAGCTTCTGAAATTTATGCTATGCCTTATAATACACTTCATAGATGGGTGAAAGAAGGTGATAAATTAATGAAATATTGGAGGCTGACTGTTTTAAGTGAAAGCAAGGAGAAATGTCTTGTGAAAGGTCTTCTTATATGTGCACATTGTGGTTTCCACTTGGAAGTACAGACATTAGAATTGTAGTACAGCAGTATCCAAACAGGAAGGGAGTAACAGAATCACGATTTGCAGACAATATGCCAGGTGTGGACTGATGTAAGTCATTTATGTCACGGAACTCTGAACTGACTGTGAAATGTTCATAGAATATAAAGAGAGCAAGATCTGGGATATCACAGGAAGTCATTGTATCTTATTTTAGAAACCTAAAGAACTCTTTAAGAGGATTTCCATTGTCTCACATTATAAATAATGACGAGACAAATTTTGCAGATGAGCCAGGAGCAGTGAAAGTAGTTGTGAAGAGGGGTGTAAAACATCCTGAGAGAATCGTAGATTGGAGCAAAAGTAACACCAGCGCCATGGTTGCTGCGGCAGCAGAGGGACATGTTCTTCCCCCTTATGTGGTATATATGGCAAACACATTTACTCAGGATGGACTGAAGGTAGAATTAGTGGTGCTGCATACAACCGAAACTCCTGTGGATGGTTTGATGCAGACATTTTCTGTGAGCGGTTCTCCACAATAATTATGCCATATTGCAGGAGGCTTGATGGTCCAAAAGTGCTTATTGGTGACAATTTTTCAAGTCATTTAACACTGCAAGTTATCCAAGATTGTGAAGCAAACAACATTCGTTTTGTCTTACTTACACCGAACTCAACTCACATATGCCAGCCTCTGGATGTGGCATATTTTCGTTCTTTAAAGAGAGCATGGCCTTAAGTTTTGGTGTGTGGAAGATGAAAAACAGGGGACCGCTTCTTAAACAGAATTTTCTAGATTTCTGAAATCCGAATGCGAAGCCATATATTCTACTTCAGCAGAGAATGTGAAATCGGGTTTTAAAGCTTGTGACATAGTCCTTCTAATCCACAGAAAGTTATGAGCAAACTGTCTCAGACATATAGAATATCTATGGAAGGTGTGGGAAAGTCTTGGACAGACTCACTTATTGGGCACCTGAAGAAAACTTGTGAAAGTGAAATACCCGCAAGCTCTCGTAAAGTTGGGAAATGATTCAACATTTTTCCAGGAAAAAGTGTCCAATGCAGAGATTTGATTGTTACAGATGAGGCCGAGAGAGCAGTTAATGATGCTGATATGGGGCATGTCATGGAAGCAGAAGGGAGAGGATTTTCTGAAATGCATTATGACAAAGGTGATAATGTCCTCGTTCCCTTCTATACTGCAAAAAAAAAAAGGTAGATGTAATGTAGGAAAAATTATGGAAGCAGATAAAGACACTGCTATGGTCAGTTTTTTAAGGAAAAAAGGTGGCAAAGAAGAGACACATTTTGTGTATCCTGATGTTGCTGACATTCAAACAGTTTCCTTATCAAACATTATCTGTAAGGTAAAGGTGAAAGATCTAAGGAGGTGTCAGTATGCAGTCTCAGACATCAATGTGAACGATGTGCAGTAGATAGAATTAGCATTTGTAACATGATAACATTTTTATGATGTTGGTTTTGTGTTCAAGTTCTTAAAAGTAGTACTCATTTAACTGTATTTTCAATCGTAATTTTGATATTAAATGTCTTTTTAAAAAAAACATAAACTACCGTACACCATTATTTCATCTAAAAAGACATACCGTGGTTCACTTTCCACCTTTAATGGGGTAAAGTGGTTTAACTATGAAAACATATAGGTGATCCACTTTACTCCAAGTAGTGGGGTAAAGCGGATCATATTTTCATAATTTTTCTCTTGGTAACCATGTTCTGTAAAAATATAATGTTAGTGGAATCTGAAAGATGATAAATGTAAAATACCTGACAATTTTTTGTCAGATTCTCATTAATCGTTTAAGTCCTCTTTTCTTTTAAAAAAAATCAATTTTTGATTCGCTTTACCCCATTTTACGGTACCAGTGGAATGATGTAAGCACTATATTGGGCCAGTTAGCAAGTTGTACACACTGTGGTTAATAAGGAACAGGAGGTATTTTTATGATAAAATTTTGATTCTCTTCTTTCGAAATCTTTTGTTCCGGTCCTTGCCTGTCAGGCGTGGCGAGTATTTAATTTAGTGACACTTAACAGAAAGTCGCGACAGGGAAACAGAAGGGCGAGTGGCGCATTTAACGAGTTGTCGCTACCTTGCTGCCACCTGTTGGCCGGCGCAGGTGTGGCGGGAACAAAGCGCGCTCATTGTGAGTAGCGGCTTTACGGCCGTTTTATGCCCAGCCTGGCGCTGCGCTGGCGATGGCTCAATTGCAGCTGATGAGCTCGGCATGCAGCTGGAAAAGAGCCGTGCTTTTTGTCTTTGCTCTACAAAGTTATTAGTAACAATTAAAATTTGATTCACCAGACGGTCCAGTCCGAAAAAGTTTATGACATTATGCAATGGAGCGCAGTTTCGCAAGAAGCAACGGAAATTAGAAGGCTAAATGAGGCGCACTTAATTGACTTTCGAACCCAAGCCTGAGCGGCCGACATCTTTCTCTGGCGCGATTCGTATCTTGCTTGATGTAGCAGTTCCCAGGTGCGTGAACAAGGCTATATTAGCTTTCGATTAATAGAGTTCATGCAACACGCGATGAATAGAGTTCATGCAACACTCTCAGCTATTTCAAATGTTTCTATGCTTCAGAACAATTGCAGTACGTTTCTCAGAGAAAACCTTCATATATTTCGTTACTTTAAACTCATTATAGGTTAAAATTCTGTACCCAACGTGATTTTCAGAGGGCCATGGAATTATTCATTTTGTGTAGTTTTATTTGGGCATGACATAGGAAAGCAGTTATTATTTACCTGAAGCAACAAACTTAACTTTTCGGACTGTGTGATCCTTTATATTATCACTCTGCATTACATGGAACAGAAAATTGCTTTTACGTAAATTGTTGTAGATATCCTATGGTCTGCTTGGTCATTTCAGGCAGAATATCGTACTACAGTTTACAGGAATAAGTATATTTTAATTGTGTTCATTCCTGCCACTGAAAAATGATCCTGTTAGGCAGTTAGTAGGGTGTCTCCACTGAATTTAATCGTACCCATTATGTATGAAACGATCATTGTAGCCCGACGCGATGGCCGAGCGGTTCTAGGTGCTTCAGTCCAGAACCGCGCGACTGCTATGGTTACAGGTTCGAATCCTGCCTTGGGCATGGATGTGTGTGATTTCCTTAGGTTACTTAGGTTTAAGTAGTTCTAAGTTCTAGGGCACTGATGACCTCAGCTGTTAAGTCCCATAGTGCCCAGATCTATTTGAACCATTTGATCATTGTATTTCAAGGATAGTATATAAACACTGATCAGCCAGAACATTATGACCACCTACCTAGTAGCCGGTATGTCCACCTTTGGCACGGTTAACAGTGGCGACGCAACATAGTATGGAAGCAATGAGGCATTGGTAGGTCGCTGGAGGGAGCTGGCAATGCATGTGCTCACGCAAGTCACAGCCCAGGTGTATTTGATCGGGTTTAGATCTGGCGATTTGGGGGGCAGCACATCAATTGGAACTCACCACTGTGTTCCTCAATGCACTCCGTCACTGCATGGCCCTGTAACATGGCATGTTGTCGTGCTGAAAAATACCACTGCCATTGGCAAACATGACCGTCATGAGGTGGTGTAAATGATTGGCAGCCACTGTACAATACTCCTTGGCTATCATGGTGCCTTGCATGAGGTGCGTGGTGACAGTGTTCTGTGTGATCTGTGTAAATTTCATTACCTCCTTCATTTTATTTATTTATTTATGTGCTGGTTTTATATCGTAACATTCTGCATAGTCAGCAATTCTTGGATGTTCTGTTTCAGGTTAACAGTTGAATGTGCATAGCGTAGAAGCTACACACAGTGATAACAAAGACTGTGCTAACTGATTGTTCCATCAGTCCTTGGTAGGTTTTTTTATACATTTTGAATGAAAAAACACATGACAGTCCTGTAATGTTCTACAATTAAAATAATAATACTAATAAGAGTTACAATACTGAAAATAGATTCCACAGCAATGGAAGTCCAGTTATCATCGTTTTAAGTGCATTTACCATAAAACAGATCTTATATCCTATAAGACTTTGACACGAGTAGCATGGCACTGAGCTAAAAACGCTGATACAGCGTAAGCCAAGTCTTTCAACTACTGCAAAATGATGCAATTGTGCATGTCACATTTTGCTGTCAGCACCATCACCAATTCGTTATCTCCAAGGCCATTGTGGGAATTGTAGTGGACTGACAAGGCAGCCAGTCCACAGTGACGGGTAGCCGAAAGGGCACACGTACACACACGCCGACTGGCGCGAAGTCTGGAACAGGATTCGTAATGAATGTGATAAAGAAAAGAACGTAGCTACTAGAACACTTAACTTTTATATCGTCCTTTGGTATACAGCATTCTTGATGATACAAGTGAGACTATCTTGAGATACATGCAATGGTACAAATGGCGCCTTGCTAGGTCGTAGCCATGGACTTAGCTGAAGGCTATTCTGTCTGTCTCTCAGCAAATGAGAGAAAGGCTTCGTACGTGTAGTCGCTAGCAATGTCGTCGTACAACTGGGGCGAGTGCTAGTCCGTCTCTCGAGACCTGCCGTGTGGTGGCGCTCGGTCTGCGATCACTGCCAGTGGCGACACGCGGGTCCGACATGTACTAATGGACCGCGGCCGATTTAAGCTACCACCTAGCAAGTGTGGTGTCTAGCGGTGACACCACAGGAATCATCACATATGACTACATGCCTAGTCATCGGAGGTGGAGGTGAGGGCAGGATCTCCACCCCTCCCCCTCCCCATCAAACATGAGTGGCCCTGATTGGAAGCTAAAAATGATAGAGTGTCTGAATTTCCAAAAATTAGTCATCTATGTTAGCATTACTAACTCTCAAAAATTTGTTTAAGAACTGGGTCAGCAGTCACATAGGTAAATTTCGTTTGTATCTATACATCATTCATCGTAGAATACTGGAACGAGTAGACAACATTTTTATCTGCAAATAATTGAAATCCAACATTTGCTCGTAAATATAAGTGATCAATTAGAAATTTGTATTTGTTGAAAATGAGGTTCACCTTGAATATCATCCAGTAAACCCTGAAAACCCAAAATAAAATCAAGTTCTGTTTCACATCCCAGTAGCTCCTGATGCTAGCAGATGGCTGCATCGCAGAAAATGGATGCTCATGTCACCATCAGATGGATACAGTGTAGAAAACGAGCAATGTTCGATCTTTGTACCACAATGTCATTGAAGTTATTACTGCCACCAGTAGATAGCTGCAATTTAGAAATGTTGGTAGTTTGTTATTTGAATCATGAGTAGTAGTTATCACTGTCACCAACAGATGGCTCCACTTTTAATGAATGTAACATAGTCGTAAATTAATTCAAAGTGTTCAAATGTGTGTGAAATCTTATGGGACTTAACTGCTAAGGTCGTAAGTCCCTAAGCTTACACACTACTTAACCTAAATTATCCTAAGGACACACATACACACACCCATGCCCGAGGGAGGACGCGAACCCCCGCCGTGATCAGATGCACAGTCCGTGACTGCAGCGCCCTAGACCACTCGGATAATCCCGTGCGACCTAAATTAATTATTTTCCGTACCTGAAACGATGAAAAATTCTGAAATACATGCAAAATATGTAGACAGCAGAAAACATGCGATGTTTGTTCCGAATATCCAAGACCTAATTGAGTTTAATACGTAAAAGAATTATGTAAGACACAAATCAGCTAATCTGATGTCGTAATACAGCAAAAATGCATCTGCAGTGTAAAAGAAAGTGCAAGTTAATTTTCACATTTACACATGTTCGCTAAATTAGTGCCCATCCATCTAAAGTATGTACTCCATATCTAGACTTCAATTCCTATGTAAGACTCAAATCAGCTAATCTGATGTCGTAATACAGCAAAAATGCGTCTGCAGTGTAAAAGAAAGTGCAAGTTAATTTTCACATTTACACATGTTCGCTAAATTAGTGCCCATCCATCTAAAGTATGTACTCCATATCTAGACTTCAATTCCTAATAATAGTTGAAATTTTACAAGTTAGGCCTAATAACTGAATGCCATAAAACTAACCTGACCAGGCTTGTACCTGAAGAAAAATACATGTAAGTTAAAGAGCTAAGCTAAACAGGCAAGCATGGGAGCAAATTCTCAGTCTGAATGTAGCTAATGAGGCCTACTCTTGATGTAAGTCATAACCTGCTATCAAATTACATATTTCCACAATTAAATTTTTCTCAAGCACCATTTTAGGAGGGACAAAGGTAATGCATTGTGTTATTCACTAGAAAAAATGTAAATAACACTAATGATTTTTGTTATTATTACAAACGACACAGGTCTGCTGAAGGCTATGTACGATGGCAACGGTTTGCAGTCAGACGCAACAGATTCATAAATTAATTTTTTTCAACACATATAGCGTTGACACATTTTAGAATGTTCAAAAAATACGTAGGCACTACATAAAAGTGCAATTCTTTCATTGAGTATCCAGCACCTAGATGAGACTCAAATGAGTTAATGTGATATTACAATACTGCAAAAATACATCTGCGATGTAAAAGGAAGTGCAAGGTAATTTCCACATTTACACTTATTCACCATATTAGTGCCAAAAATGCTAGTTTTCCATGTGTAATGACAGTTGACATTTTGGAAGTAAACCTAAAAATTTTATGTCGTAAATAAGCTATCCCGACCAGGCTTGTAACAAATACGAGTAAGTTAGAATACTAAGAAGGCAGGCATGCAAGCTGACTGAATGTAACTAATTAGGCCTGCTCTTGACGTAAGTCACAACATACGCTCACATTGGGCATTTCCGCCTTCAGATTGTTCATAAGCTTCATTTTACGAAAGATAAGGATAATACGTTGTGTTTTTCACTAAAAAGAATATATAGAAATCCTGTTGATTGCCAGTAATATCTATTACAGCAAATGAAACAGGCCTACTGAAAGCTATGTACAGTAACAGCAGTTCCCAATCAGAACTATAGTTGCAAGGCTCACTAAATGCTTTATACCTGTATTTTTTTCCACATCCGAAAGTCACAATATTATTGTACACTATTCTAAAAAAAGTCAGAGAATGTAATGCTTACCTTGTATCTAATTATGTAAAGTGGGTACTGAATTTGTGCATCTGCATTTTGGGCAACAATGGCTGTTGGAAATAAGATCTGCATTTAACTGTACCACCAAACACACTCATATACACAACACAGTTGTCTATTTAGGGATGGAAGGAATACACCACTTAAACTGGACTGTTTACAAACAGTGAGAGATGAGACCTTTTCAAAGACAATGTAGGGTCTATATCTCATAAATAACTAAAACTACTTACCATTTATTGTCAGATGCCTCACATTTTCCAGCTCCATGGTGTTCTAAATAGTAAATATTACTGTACCTAAACTGAATACATGCTTGTAAGTAAGACCTCTACGAAATTTCGATTTTGCGCAGCTTGCAGTCACAGACAGGTATCAAATACACCTAATCCAAGACATTGTATGACCACCCTCCACTGCTATAAATGCAAAACAATTGCTGCAGTATGTATTAAAATGATGCTATTCACTATAACTTACAGATATGTAGCTGTGATCTGAAATTCAGTGTATCACAACTGGAAATTACGTAACAGGTTCTACCAACCCTTGATGCTGCCTCAGCTGAAATTTCACTTCATATCAAGACCTCAACCACATTGTTCAGGTTTAGACCTCCAACAAGCAAAGCTTCAAGTAAGTGACTGTAAATATTACAAGTTATGATACTTCACCATCGCAGTGTGACAGCATGACGTCAGTGGTTTGCAGGGATGATATCAATGAAGTAATACACAGACGAAAGTCATCATGTACATACGTAAAGGGAAGGAATCAAACGCCCAATCCATTCTGTAGTGGTGTACAGCCTGGTAGTAGCACGTTCTTTAGCAAAGGAAGACATTAATGTTACGCGTTGTCACATGTCCGGAAACCTTATAAAATCTGTACGGTGGTTACCAGTAACTTTGCTCATTCCTGAGCTTGTGATTTTACACACAAATATACTGTATAAGTTTTACTCTACAGTGAGAGGTCATCCACGTTAAACAGTCAAACCAAACTCTCTTATCGTATAGTATAACCCTGGGTTACGCACCGCCTTGAGCTACCAGAGCGGACTGGTTCCTATGACTCCTGTATGGCAGTGAAGAGTGTCAAAGCCGTTAATGTAGATTTATAGTGTAATATTGTGGGACAGAATAGTATGTGAACTGCATGTATGCCATGCATACATTAATGTTGTCATAGCACATTCCGCAAAAAATGGCCGTGAATAAAAACTTAATCGTATAATTTAATGGAAAATTCGACGATATGTGTGTGTGCTGCTGGTGGTACTATGGAGAACAACGCTTCCCCGCTTCTGTGTTGTATTTAGCTTATGAATGCTGTATGCAGATAAAATATAGTTAATGGTCTTCCTGCAAGCCAGTAGACAAACTACAGAAACTTAGTTAAATACCACACACGGACTGTTCTGTAAGTTATTCGTTAACTGACGTCAAATGGAAGCAATTGGTACAGATTATGGCGCAACACATCGTAAACAGAGTTAGATTGTGTTCAATACACCTAAGGAGTCTTGCAGTGGGTCAGGGCACATTGTCCATCCTGATCCCAGATGCAAAAGTCAATGGCAGCCTTTGGTTCAAATGGCTCTGAGCACTATGGGACTTAACTTCTGAGGTCATCGGTCCCCCTATAACTTAGAACTACTTAAACCTAACTAACCTAAGGACATCACACACATCCATGCCCGAGGCAGGAATCGGACCTGCGACCGTTGCGGTCGCGTGGTTCCATATTGTAGCGCCTAGAACCGCTCGGCCACTCCAGCCGGCAACGGCAACCTTTACTTTGATGCTATGGTATTCTGTCGTAATACATACCAGCTGCAAAAAAAAGGTCCTGGCAATAGCAACATAACAACTGTTTGCAGAATTTAAAGCTGTTGGAATACTAGCTTGCAACAGTGCTCCATAGCAGCCGCTTTATACAGAAAGGAATTACAGTCTGCGTGTCGTGTTCCCCATTTTGTATACTGGAGTAGTAAGCCCCTAAGCATGGTTCGTATGTTACATACATGAAAGAAAAGGAAACCGGAAATACAGGACCTCACTGTCATATAGAGGGTAGCTACGCTTTCAACTATGTAGTTTCAGCTAATTTCCAATGTCCTACAGCTACCCACATACCACACAAGCCGATTATCATAAATGAGAAACTTTTTAGGATTTTTACCATAGCAGTAAATAAGAAAGCGTAATATATTCTCATACTTTATTAATTCTTGCGTGTACATTTACACAAAGAAAATAGCTCTTTCATTATTTTTATTTGCTGTTGTTTTAATAACATCCAGCTTCATTTGTAAGTTACAATTTAAGTCTATATTGGACTCCTCTAATTCTTTCTCAAGCCAGTAATTTGCAGGTACAAATAGGGTATGATCTCAAATTCCAATACGTACCTAATTTGTTTCCTGTAAATTATCTCCTTAATGGCTTTGACAATGAGCTCTGTTCCTTCCAGTAGTTCTGCTAGGCAAGAACATTCTGGGATTTTAATTGTACCTCATATTTCCCTCTTAACACTATTGTTGTAATACTCCACATCTTCCCCGGTGTACGCTACCACATACCTGTGGAATTTCCATATACATGACTTTACGTTCATAAGATTTGCAAACGAAGTGTCATTAGACGTTCTTATCATGTTCCTTTCAATCTCTGAAAACCTTTGGTGCACAATATCAACCCCAGAACATTTAAGTGCAGTGTATCCATGCTTTTTAACCAAATCAAGATGGGAATGAAGCTTTATAAACAGATTTTTCGTGTTTCCTTTACTTTAGTAAATATGTTCTAATCCACCATTTTTGGCCAGGACTGCAACATACGCTCAGTTATTAGTGGTTTTAACTATAACTGCTTGTATTTTATATTCCATAGTCGTAGCCAGATTTCACCATACACTTTCTGCATTATCTTTCAATTTTTGCAACTGCAGTTTGTATTCATCCTTTATGGCAGTTTTTGTTTTTTGGTTTCGATGTCTTCCATATCCAGTTCTCTTTCTCGTACACGCAACACAGTAACTGCACATAAAAGCGTCATTTCTGTAATGGATATTCTGTGTGATACATTTCCTCTTTTTCTTAGGGCTTGTGGGATAAAACTGTTTGTGGTTAGTAGCTCTAATTTAGCAATACCTATATCTGACAATACTGTTGAGAACAGTGTCCTGGGTTGGGAGAAGTACGTTTCCCCTGCATTAATATATAATTCCTGTGTAATACTTACGTCATCTCTGATGGAGTCAATGTTAGGAATCTCCATGTACTTCACAGATAGATGATTGAAGCTGTATGCAGACATAACAGAATTTATATATTTTTTCCTGTCCTGAAAGTCAGAAAGGGATATTTATACACTAATCAGATCTCATGTTTCCTTATCACCACTGTAGACAATTTTCAGAACACTGTTAAAAACCACACACAGCTGTTCCACAAATTATTCCTCAACTGACTCCTCATTGAAGTGACTGGCACAGAATACAGTGGGTCACATTGTAAATACTGTTTTTTAGACGTTAAAACACTTAAACAGTCTTGCACAGGGACAAACACACAATTCATTCTGTACCCAATATTTTTGCACTTATTCCGGCCGCCGTGGCCGAGCGGTTCTAGGCGCTTCAGTCCGAAACAGCGCTGCTGCTACGGTCGCAGATTCGAATTCGGCCTCGGGCATGTATGTGTGTGATGTCCTTTGGTTAGTTAGGTTCAAGTGGTTCTAAATCTAGGGGATGATGACCTCAGATGTTAAGTCCCATAGTGCTCAGAGCCATTTGAACCATTTTGTTGCACCTAGCCAATTAATACCACGTTTCTTAAGCAAAGAATACGTAAAAGTTTCTCTTAGTTGCATGTTTGAACACAGTGGTGGTTACCAATAACTTTTCTCATGTTTGGGTTTGTGATTTTAGATATAAATTTATGGATATTTTATATCTTTACACGTGGAGATCATCCATGTTAAACAGTCAATTCCAAATGTCCTATCACTGTCCACATTGACACTGTTGCTTCCCTGGCATTCTCCTTCGCTGCAGAAGTCATCATTCAGCTCGCACCAGGACATGACGTCTGGACCTCTAGATTCGCACCCAAGGTTGAGGGGGATACGATGACCGCCTAACGCCTAATGATCTCCGGCGCCAGACGTCTGATTCCTGACACCTGTCGGACCCATGAGAATCCGACACATGCGTACACATAGCAGAGCAATTGAGCTATGTGTTTACAATTAGACGGCAAATACAAAAAATTTAGAAGGAATGAGTGGATTATCACGCTATCAGAAGTATTGCCATCTTGGATCTATATAGTATAAAATGAGGCTTGGTAGTCGCAATTCAGCAGTCTTTTGTGGTAGTGGAAAGTACCAGCATGTCTGTCTCCAATGTGCTAAACATCCCTCAGCTAGTAGTGAGAAAGACCAGACCATCCGATGAACGCTTTGATTTAGGGTTATTACTGGATAACCTGGACAGTCTTGTTACTGATCTCGGTTATACAAACTGCCCCGAAAATGGCATGCTACTACGTAGGAAAAATGCAAGTGTGCATACACGCATTACAGAACCGTTTTGCGATAATATCATGGCTGTTAAAATCTGAGATCAAGTACAATGTCAGGAGCAGCTAGGGTGGGGACGGTCTGTGTCGTTAAAGAAGGAGATGTATTGGTCATTTAACTATTATCTGCGTAATGACTTCTCCAAGTTCGTCACTGCGAGACACTGTGTCAAGACGAAGCTTCCTTTTCTCCTACTCAGTTACGAAAGTGTGACAGAAAGCGGAATATTGGAAAAAATCGGCAAGGAAGCATTGCAAACCATTTAGAACAAATATAAACATCCTATGTCTATATCATACAAAATGGATTTAGCAGATGTTAAACTGTATGCTCTAATGGAAGATTCCTGCATTATTCCAGTAGATTTGTGCGGACGATAATTATCTTTCAGATTTTGACAACACACAAGATTTTGCTAGAATTTTTAATAAAACAGAGTTGTACAACACTCTAATATGAAGCAACAGCTTTGCGTAGAAAGAGACTTCCAAGGAAACAATGTGATGGTGGGTAACAATAAAATATTAAGTTCTTTTTGGCATCGAATTCTTAGGCCTGACTTCTAAAATGTCAGCTGTTATTAGATATAGAAAACTAGCATTGGATTGCATAATTTAGAATTCTCGCACTAATTTGGTTAGTATATGTACATGTGGAAATTAGCTGCTAGTTCCGTTAACAATGTAGACGTATTTTCGCAATATTTCGACATCACGTTAATTAATTTGAGTCTTATAGCGTGTTTCTTAATGTATTAACCTCAATTAGGCCCTGGATATTTCGTGTAAGCACCGCAGTTTCATACTGACTACCTATTTTGCAGACATTTTGGAATGTTTCAATACCTTAGATGTCGAAAATAATTAATTTACAACTCTGTTGTGTTTTACCACCACAGGACTGACTGCAAACAGCTGTTTATTCTAAATAACCCTCGGTAGGTCTGTGTCATTTGTAAAAATGGCAATAATTGGCATTCAGTAGCATCATTTACACTTTTTCTAGTCAATAACACGATGTATAAATTTTGTTTCTCCTAAAATGGTGCTTTAGAACAATTTAAATGTGGAAATATGTAATCTGACAGTGTGTTGTGCCGCATCGAAAGTAGGTCTTATTTGTTATGTTCAGAATGAGAATCTGCTTCAGTGCTTGCCTGTTTAGTTTACTATTTTAACTAACACGTATTTTTCTACAGCTATAAGGCTGGACAGGTTAGTTGTACGGCATCGAATTATTAGGCCTAACTTTAAAATTTTTGCTGTTACTAGGCATGGAAATCTAGCAATGGAGTTCATGCTTTACAATTTTTGGCACTAATTTGCCGAATCTGTGTATATATGGCAATTAACTTGCACTTTCTTTACGTTGCAGACACACTTTTGCAATATTATGACACCACACTAACTCATTTGAGTCTTACAGCGTTTTTTCATGTATTGGTCTCAATTAAGTCCTGGATACTCGGTGTAAACATCGCACTTTTTGTACTGACTACGTATTTTGCGCACATGTTAGAGTGATTCAACATCTTAGATGTGGAAAATAATTATTTTTGGGTTCTTTAACAGTGGAGTCATCTGTTGGTGACAGCGAGATCTGCTACTCTTGGATCAAAGAACAAGCTGGCCGCATTTCTACAGTGCTGTTATTTATTGGTGGATGTAATAACCTCAAAGATGTTGTTATACGTATATCGAACATTGCTCGTTTTCTGCTCTGTGGCTATCTGCTGGTGACAGGAGCAACTAGGATATGAAACAGGACTTGACGTTATTTAGTATCTTCAGTGAAACAGTACTCACGATAAAGCTCATTTTCAGCACATATGAATTCCTTGTTCATTATTTATGTTTTATAGGCAAATGTTGGTTTATAGTTACTTACAGAGTATTATAGTGTACACTTTTTCCATTAGTCTTTATGAATGATATTTAGATTCAATGGAAGTTTACTTATCTGACTGCTGAGCCAGTCCTTAAACGAATTTTTGGGAGTTAGTAACGCAAAAATAGCCGACAATTTTTTCGGAAGTTTGCGAGGTGCCGGGGCTAGCAGTGTATTGATCACTAAATTCTACTAGAATCCACATGTGTAAATCATGCTCTAAGCCCCCCCTATTCTAACTCTGACTTTTGCTGTTGCACAAGGATAAAACAAATACGCGAACTGACTCTACTCAACCCTGCTAGTGGAGTAGAAGAGAGTTTGGCACCTGCAATAATTTAATTTGATAAATAAGTTAAATAAACAAAGGTTTCATTAGCATAGTGAGGAATGATAGGGTTGCTCTATTGATTAACAGAAAGAAAGTTCTGTCCAAAATAACAATATGATTTATTAAGATTAAACGCAGAATAGTAAAAGAGACACAGGAAATATAAAACATCAAATTGGCTAAAATTGGAGATTCATGCAAACACAGTAAAGGTGAAGTTGTCCCTAACTTAGATCGTGAGGTTTAAGACGAAGTGGTATGTGGAGCCAATTCCTTCCCACTCAAATCTCAAGAGAGACACACAGCTAACCCAATAGTAATTGCTGCTACTCGAAACTGAACAAAGTTAGAAAAGGATGAACAGGCGCGCTCTGCTGAGCTCTGATTATCACCTAGGAAAATCCCTATCTGCCGGTGCTGCGGACGTACATTACCAACAGTCTTCTTATCTCCCAGAACACGATCTGGCGTACCGCAGGCGAGGGCTGGTTGCTCCGACGTCCTCGACCGAAAGGCGACTGCCGACCTCTCAGAGCACCCGTACAGGCCGAACACCGAACATTCCCGCCCCCACGACAGTGGCCGTGGTTACGTTCCAATCAGCAACTCGAAAACCGGCGGAAATTCCACTCCATTGCCGGAGCACTACCATTCCACCAATGGAGATTCTTGGCGCCAATTTCTGTGCTGATTTTGCAGAAAGTGCGGGAATTTTCCCGCCACAACTGCGTGGGTACACAAGTCATTCCCACGCCTCGCTGGTAGCCCGCCAGAAAGTGTTTTCGCAAAGTTTCTCTGAAGTAACGGAACCTCTAGCCCAGCCGCTACTTCACACCCCAGCGGGCGTGTCTCTTGACAATGTCGGCGTCTGAAAAGCATTCACTCGACTGCCTCACACACGTCGGCTTAACTCTCTCCAGTTCCACAGAGCCCGCCTGTCACCGGCCCACCCGGGTGACGAGAGACGCTGCGTGGGAAGTACGCGTGTTAAGGAAAAGCAACCCTCCACCGCATGCAACTAGAGAGGAGAATCGTAAGATAGAAATATGAGAGGGGGCTCATGCCACCTCTCATTGCCCCTACGCCATTTTAGATTGTAATTGGTGAGCGGTTGGCTCACTTAGGAGCAAGGTAGTGAGTCAATCGCCCAAGAACAATCTTACAAAGTGACTCCACATACCGCACTCTATAAAAAAGATCATTGCAACTGAAAAATGCAACTCATAGAGGGAGGATTATTTATGATGTAGCCAACTTCACCTTCTTAATATGGAACACTAACACTCACATCACACATCCATACCCAGGGAGCCCCTTCCAAACACCGATTCACGCAGACATTCACGCTCTAAACATGGCCCGGGCATCTGAGCCAAATATGGAGCAGTTTATTCTTTACAATCAGAGTTGGAGTGCTCCGCAATTAAATGCCCAAGATGTTACAACAATTTTAATCATTAAACTAACCTGACCTCACTCACACATGATAATATTTAAGTTAACAATCTCTTTGTGAGTTTTCAGAATCTAGTTACAACCTCCGATTCATTCTGTCTCCCTGCAGCAAGAATAACCTTTACAAAATGTTCCCTGAACTGATGGTCCATTCACAATGACAGTGGTGGTATCTGCTTCAGTTTATGGGGACTTCAGGCACACTGTTAGCATACACACAACAATAAACACAAAATACAAAAAAAACATGATGTGGAGAACAATACAGTAATCTGTAATAAGAATTACAGTGTAAAACACAAACGCATACAAGGTATAACATACATTACAGAAACAACATAAGAGAAAGAAATTTAAGAAAAACAAAAAAAACAAGGTTCATGGGGCATCAAATTGTGCGTGCACATTGCACAAAGTTCACGACTGTGCTGAGAATGAGGCACTAAATCACATTGTTAGAAATATCCGTGGCACTTCACTGATTCCACTGTACTGACATCACATAAGGCTAAACGTCGGTTGTAGTTGCTACGTTGTGGCAACAGCAATAGGGAGTTCTGGAGTGTCTGCAGTACGCTGTTGAGATTGTAGTCAGACCCACGCATATGATCACGGCCGTATGGTAGGAAGACACAGTGATAGGCTCTCCTCACGTCGATTAATTGTCTCTGAGGTCTACTCGTTGGGATACATCACTAGTCTAGGTCTCTTCTCTCGCTGGACAGAACTTTATGTTTCCCAATATTGCAGTTCGACGAGGGATGATGGCACGTGGAGTGACTCCACAAGTGTGTGAGGTCATCCATACAGGATCGAACTAGGAGCGACTATTGTTAAAAACTACTCTCTAATAGAGAGGAGAAGTAAGACATGAGACCATACATTTGTTAGTGTAGCACGATACTGCTTTGTGTATGCAGATTGGCCAATGCTAGTGAGTTGTAAAAACCCAAACAGGTGAGTATAGAGCGTCCCTTTCTGTCCTGAGGCACATGAGGCGCAGGTTCTGACACGATATGTGATCTTCTTCGTGTACTCACGACAACGTGGTCTGCCGCAGGGAATCCCTCCAAGCGGCTGCCGCGTCCGGAGAGCTAGCAGGCTGTCGCGTGTCAGGGTCAACGTCCAGCCCCACTTTCGCTTGTGGCGGGGCAAGGGTCCCGTGTAATCCCTCAGGTAGGCAGCCGGGTGACTGTCAGCGTGTAGGACGGGACGCTCGCCCTCTAGCAGGTAGCCGAAGACCTCTTGTTTTTGCGCTGGCTGGCCTCTGCATTGCCACGTTCCTCGTCATCTGTACAATTCTTACAAAAGTCTTATGCCTAACTTTTTCCCATGACCTTCTATGTTATAATAAATTTACCTAATGAAACATTGATGGTCTGTCATTTCAGACACTCTTATTTTACTTTTATAGTTATTAATCTATGGCAATCATTATAACATCTAATCTAGACATGGAAATAATTTATTTTGATATACGTGTCGAGACCGATCTCAGTAAGTACATGGTGTGTGATAACTGATGCTTTGTAATGGATGAACAACTAAATGTGCGGGCCCGCACTAATATTACTATTAATTATATAGATCGACAGTAGACATGCTTCAAGAATTAACTACCATATCCCAACGATCTACATTCTACGTCTTTTAATTAAATTATGTTGTTATGCAGGTCTAAGTTTTACTGTGCTATAAAGAACATGCAACTACGCTACTTTCGCTCGCCCGTCGTCCCTCCATCTCGGGTCTGTGGTTTGGTGACCTGAAAAATAGCAACTCAACAGGCGCGCGCCACACTTGTGGTAGAAAACCCCCACAATATTAATCTAGTTATTGTTAAATCCTACAGTTTAACTTATCCTAGTATCGTACTTTCCCTTTTATTTATTTATTTATTTATTTTTATTTATTTATTTATTTATTTATTTATTTTTTTATTTACCTTATACAATACCCTTACATAGTTCCTGTTACGCTGAGATGTCTTGCTGCTCGCCGCTATTGACGACAGTGATGTGCGCGCCGTACGACATGACCTCCGAGTTTTCATTACGCCTCACTGAAACTCCAGAGACTGGGTTAGCCATGGCTATACACGACAATAAATTTATAGTTGCAACTTCCTTCTCTATGTGAAGCGGTTTTCGCGATCGAAGTACACCTTTCCAGAAGCAATGTAATATGACCAAGCCAGGACTGGTTCCTGTTGAGGATTCAGACACCCAACACACGCCAGCTACACAGTATGTCACGAATATCCAAGTACAATTCCTTGGTGATTCATCTGTGACAAAAACGAGCAGCACGCTAAATCCCCAACCAGCACATTAGCATGGTAGGCTTTTATGCCCTCATTTCTCTCGTCTAGGGCACCATTAGAGTCAAATGCTCACAGGTTCACCCCGACTTGCAAGACAACGATACCGGCGCAGCTCTGCAAAAACTATACTGCCCATATTCACCCTCGAAATCGCGCAATATACCACAATCGTGCAGTGCACTGACGCGTGCCTGCAAGCATTGGTATGAACGTCTCACGAACTGGTTGTGGCCGCTATGGAGCGTATCACGACCTCTCAGAACGCTTCTAAGAGCACGTTCTTGTATGCGCCCGTTTGTGCGACGTCTCGTCACTCATCCTTATCCCTCAACATGGACACCAGATAGGAAAGGACAAAAACATTGCTCATGAAAAGGTAGTGTCTCCTACTCCATCGACATTGGAGATCGCGAACATAAACAAAAAGAGGATAGCAGCAGTAAATTCTTATGCAAGACAACGCAGCGTGTTAATACTTTAGCAATCTTAATCTATTAATGTAACGATTATTGTTCCCCGAAAAAAGGTTCATATCTTTGCCTATTCTACTATGTACATTTCTTACACTACTACTATTCTACGAACTCCTTTATGTGAGAGAAGTGGTGGAGTCCTATGGACTAGCGTCAATCCCTTCTTAGACTCCCCCTCCTCTGACGTGCATTAGGATTTGGAGGTCTAATTTCAATCTCCTGGTTCTCCTGTTGTCCTTGATTTCGCTCCCTCCAATTACGGTCGCTTTGCCGTTCGTCATTCCTCCTGTCCCAGATTGCTTGTCTGGATTGACCCTGTTCCCTGACGTTCTGGTTTCCGTGTCTCTGGTTTCCATAACCTTGAATAGCGTAACCTTGATCTCGGTAACCCTGGTTTCCTAACTGACCAGTGCGATTATGCGATCTGTTGTCGTCTTCCCTTGCTGGCCCGTGGTATTTGTTATTTTGCGCCTTCTTCCTGTCCTTTGCGTCTTGTTTATCGAAGACTACTTCGAGTTCGCGCAGTAGACTCTTGAATGCATCTATGTCAGATCCACACTTCCCGACAAGTGTCTGTTGATACCTAACTGGCAATTTCGAAAAGCAAAATTTAATAATTTCTCCGTTGCTGTATGGACTATCTAAAAACTGATTCTTCTTGAGTAAGTCATCAAAAAATTTGGTTGCGCTCTTATGCCCGGACACTTCCAGTTCAGGACAAAATATTATTTCCTCTTTAATCCTGTCTTGCGTTTCCTTTGACCAGTAGGTCCGCAGGAATGCACCAACAAATTCCTGATAAGTCCGACACGTCGCTGCCACGCCCCGCATCTTTTCCGCGGCTTGGCCTTCGATGTGTCCACACATGAATTCTAATTTGGCCTGGGTTGGCCATGACGACGGTAATGAATTAGTAAATTGCATCACCCAGCTCTTCGGATGCATCGACCCTCCATTATCTTTGAACTTCTGGAATTTGAGTATCGACAGGAAGTGATTGTGATCAAAATTCTGTCCGATCCTCGCACTGGTGTTGTCAGACGTTTCCGATACTTGCACGTCTGCTGAGTGTCCTGATCTATCTTGCTGATAACTGTGATGTGCTACGTCTGTATCACAGTGGAAGTGGCATTCAGCATTCACTCTTCTAAGTGGGCTGCAATTATTGGAGCTATTACTCGCTGTTTCTGCGTGTGCATTGTTTGTTCCGCACGCTGTCACTGGGCTAGAGCACGGCGGGCTTTTCCTCGGAGACACAATCCTGTGTGCTCCATCATTGGTATCCGAACGCGCAGTGCTCGTGTGCCCATTTCGCTCTAGTTTTGCTATCCGACTCTCTACTTCTTTCATTCGTTTCGTGATGTTCGTAACCGCAATATTACCTTGAGTCTTTAAGGCCGCTAGGGATTTCGAGTGGACTTGTGTCGCACGTCGCAAGCGCCCTGCGAGTTTAAGAGTTACTCTTGCGATTTTCATTGCCCCTGTTGCTGCAGTTTTGGCTAGGCCTGCTACTTTTTGTGCTACCATTGACATTTGTTTTGCTTCTCCACATTCTTTCTTTATTGTTAATAATTCCCCACGAATTGCCCCTATATGCGAGATTATTGCCTCAGTGTCCCTCTTACGCTGTTCGTCAGCTTCTTCCTTCTCCTTCTTACGTTGTTTCTCCTCTTCTTCCTTCTCCTTCTTACGCTGTTCGTCAGCTTCTTCTTTCATTGATCGTAGGAAGCTCAGTATTGGGTTTACGTCATCTTCTTGATCCTCTTCAAACATGGGCGATGTAACTCTGGACACCTGGGCGCTAGAGCTCTGACGTGACCGAGCTGGCCTCTGTCTGCACTCGTTCGTTTGACTATAAACTTCTGCTACCGTCTCGACCTGTGTGCCTGTCTCTGTTTCATCCTCTACTTCACTATCATAATCACGGCCGCAACGCTGCTCTGAGATCGCGTCCAAATCACCTTCCTCATCAATGCCCCTGGCGTCCTGTCCTGCTAAAAATGTGCCCATCTCATCTCCGAACCTATTCCCGTCAGTAAACTGCCCCTTATCCATTATGCTATCCTCTTTTGTTTTAGCTTCGCCCGATAATAGTCGTGCCTTACTTCTCGTTATCATTCATAAAAACAAATTCATCTAAAATGCACAATAAAATTAATCTACTCCATATATTTTTTACACATAAACATAAAATTTCAACAACGCTGTTCCAACGCTGTAATCACAAACACAATTTGATGTGGTACAGAAACCGCACACAAATCCGACAAAGTGCGATGCGGTACAGACACCACATCAGCGAAACACAAAAAAAAACAATGAACAAAAAAATATATACACTGAAAACAAAAACTGTAGTCATGCGCCGCTACTTAAAACTAAACGCGGAACTACCAAAAAAAACTTGGGTATTAATCATTAAAAAAAATAGAGAGAAAAAAAATTGAATGTTCCTACTAAGAATCCTGTTTGTTTATCAGAGATTCACAGGAAAGATCCGAGGCCAAGGGTCGCCATATTATGCGAGGTGCCGGGGCTAGCAGTGTATTGATCACTAAATTCTACTAGAATCCACATGTGTAAATCATGCTCTAAGCCCCCCCTATTCTAACTCCGACTTTTGCTGTTGCACAAGGATAAAACAAATACGCGAACTGACTCTACTCAACCCTGCTAGTGGAGTAGAAGAGAGTTTGGCACCTGCAATAATTTAATTTGATAAATAAGTTAAATAAACAAAGGTTTCATTAGCATAGTGAGGAATGATAGGGTTGCTCTATTGATTAACAGAAAGAAAGTTCTGTCCAAAATAACAATATGATTTATTAAGATTAAACGCAGAATAGTAAAAGAGACACAGGAAATATAAAACATCAAATTGGCTAAAATTGGAGATTCATGCAAACACAGTAAAGGTGAAGTTGTCCCTAACTTAGATCGTGAGGTTTAAGACGAAGTGGTATGTGGAGCCAATTCCTTCCCACTCAAATCTCAAGAGAGACACACAGCTAACCCAATAGTAATTGCTGCTACTCGAAACTGAACAAAGTTAGAAAAGGATGAACAGGCGCGCTCTGCTGAGCTCTGATTATCACCTAGGAAAATCCCTATCTGCCGGTGCTGCGGACGTACATTACCAACAGTCTTCTTATCTCCCAGAACACGATCTGGCGTACCGCAGGCGAGGGCTGGTTGCTCCGACGTCCTCGACCGAAAGGCGACTGCCGACCTCTCAGAGCACCCGTACAGGCCGAACACCGAACATTCCCGCCCCCACGACAGTGGCCGTGGTTACGTTCCAATCAGCAACTCGAAAACCGGCGGAAATTCCACTCCATTGCCGGAGCACTACCATTCCACCAATGGAGATTCTTGGCGCCAATTTCTGTGCTGATTTTGCAGAAAGTGCGGGAATTTTCCCGCCACAACTGCGTGGGTACACAAGTCATTCCCACGCCTCGCTGGTAGCCCGCCAGAAAGTGTTTTCGCAAAGTTTCTCTGAAGTAACGGAACCTCTAGCCCAGCCGCTACTTCACACCCCAGCGGGCGTGTCTCTTGACAATGTCGGCGTCTGAAAAGCATTCACTCGACTGCCTCACACACGTCGGCTTAACTCTCTCCAGTTCCACAGAGCCCGCCTGTCACCGGCCCACCCGGGTGACGAGAGACGCTGCGTGGGAAGTACGCGTGTTAAGGAAAAGCAACCCTCCACCGCATGCAACTAGAGAGGAGAATCGTAAGATAGAAATATGAGAGGGGGCTCATGCCACCTCTCAAGTTCAGATACTTCATCATATTTGGCTGCTGAACAGTGATACTTGAGGTGGAGGGGGTGTGGGGATTCTCCCCTGTCCTCACCTCCTCTCCCCTCTCCACTCCTTCCATTACCCACTCGTCCCCCTGCTTGGCCTATGCACATGGCTGGATGCGACCATTCATGAAATGGCCTTAGAGCTAAGGAAGCGCCAATGCTTCCATCAGCATAATATGACATGCGCAGGTGCATCATTTCGCAGCAGTTGTAAGCGCTGATTTATTCTCCGTCATTTTCTTTTGGCCAGGATACCTACTGCTATCATTCTGACATACTTACAGAAAGGCATGGGAGATGCCGCCAAGCCAATTAACCGTGACACCTGCATGTCTGCCCACATTGTTGGAGAACTACCCACACGAGTGCAGAATTGGTTATATACGATTTATGACTTTGATAAGGACTTCTGAGAGTATGAGGTACATTCAATATTACCCCCTGCCATGCTCCCCAGAACTGTCCATCCACTCGAGGCACTAGCAGTGTGAGATAAAACTGACCTTGAGTATCAGGTTACACATACTACCCATACACCCTCCCTTATCCCTTCGTCCCTGGACTAATGGGGTTAACACTCCACTACCATACCTCTTTTAGCCTAGAGCAGTTGTGTGGGATGCTTCATTTCACCTTTTAGCACTAAAGGGAGAGATCAATCAGGTTTTTTTTGGGATCAGGGCGTGTATATTTGATATAAATTATTATTATTATGTGAGTTATATCATTTGCGGGTAAAAGGGAGATTACCAGTGAGTGGGTATTTCTTAATAACTAAATAAATTTAATACAGTTACACAAATTTAGTCATCTGAAGCGTCAGCAGAGGCAAACACTTATTTTAGGGCTTCCATTTTCAATATTTTCTGCATTTGACTTGTTTTTCTCGTGTTTCCATATGTTCCACAGTTTTACGGTGTTTTAAGTATTTTTCCACATTTTTACCAATTCCTGTATTTTTCCATACTTTGCATGGTCTAAATGTAAATGTACAAAAATATATGCTCTTACAGCAACATAGAGCAATGACATTTTTAAAAGCAGATACTCTTTTGCAGAGACTTTAAATGTTAACAAATGACTCAGAGCATTTTGTAAACAAATTATGTAATATTTTACAAGGAATAATTACTTCAAAAACTTAATGTCTTAAACATACAGCCTCATGGATAAACAAATTAAGCTCACTACCTTAATTGGGTGTGTATGTATTAAAACGAACTCATTCTTCTACTTGTAAAAAAAATGATGTCGCAACAAAATATTGGTAAATATAAACTAAATTTATGATGTTGCGGTACAGTTCTGTGGTTTATCAGTTTCGAAGTTGCTGATAAAAATGGTATGTATAAAAAAATCCTTCTCTGCTACAAATCAACACCCAGATTATGAGGACCACACTGGATAAATGTGGGTCAAACTTTTCCAGCAATTTTATATTAGCGTAGGCGACACTTTGAGTGCAGAGACATAGACTGGCCGTCAGCACACTGTGCTACCCCTTTGTCCCCAGGAATTGGCTGTATTTTGAGTGTAACCGTCCCCAACACAATGGACCTGGGTTCCGGCGGAAAAGAGACTGGTATAAAGACAGGCATTCAGGTACAGCCATCCCACCCACGTAAATATCGACAAACAGGTCCTGACATGCTATCAGAAATATGTGGACTAGTTTTAGATGAGCACCATTCCTTCTGGACTGTTGCACTCTGGAAGAGTACAGCAGGGTCATACTATAAATATGTTAAAATTCTTCACTTGTGACGCCAGAAGTCAAGCTACCTGTGTCAGTGACCGGCAGACTGCCAGCTAGGAGGAAACGCTGAGCAGCTCGAGGTGAACACAGATGCCATTGCAATATATGGGACTGGCCGAGCGCCCCAATCCACCAATTCACTAGTGAAACACAATGACATCGTGGCAACAGGCTGATATCGTCATACTGGTGACAAAGCAGAGCGCTACGAATCCAGTTACAACTCAGCAGTAACTATTGAGTCACTATTCAGCAGAAAATGCGACGGAAAGACGAAGTTACGAAAGTCTGAAGCCACTAGAAGAGCTGACCATTCGAGAAAACTAGCACACTTGACGTCACTGTTATCCTCACAGCAGGAGAGCGCTGTATAAATGCTACACCTTTCATAACCTCATTCTTAGTTGCAGCAGTCTCATTTTATAGGGGAAGCGCCTAATCGCCTACAGTCACCTACGGAATCACAATTCTCGCTGGAGGGTCTCTGCCACTACAAGCTGCAGCGCTAACTTCAGAGTGATCGTGGATGGCGTACAGTGAGCGGCATCAGAGTGCTAGCCCGCATCTCGTGGTCGTGCGGTAGCGTTCTCGCTTCCCACGCCCGGGTTCCCGGGTTCGATTCCCGGCGGGGTCAGGGATTTTCTCTGCCTCGTGATGGCTGGGTGTTGTGTGCTGTCCTTAGGTTAGTTAGGTTTAAGTACACTCCTGGAAATTGAAATAAGAACACCGTGAATTCATTGTCCCAGGAAGGGGAAACTTTATTGACACATTCCTGGGGTCAGATACATCACATGATCACACTGGCAGAACCACAGGCACATAGACACAGGCAACAGAGCATGCACAATGTCGGCACTAGTACAGTGTATATCCACCTTTCGCAGCAATGCAGGCTGCTATTCTCCCATGGAGACGATCGTAGAGATGCTGGATGTAGTCCTGTGGAACGGCTTGCCATGCCATTTCCACCTGGCGCCTCAGTTGGACCAGCGTTCGTGCTGGACGTGCAGACCGCGTGAGACGACGCTTCATCCAGTCCCAAACATGCTCAATGGGGGACAGATCCGGAGATCTTGCTGGCCAGGGTAGTTGACTTACACCTTCTAGAGCACGTTGGGTGGCACGGGATACATGCGGACGTGCATTGTCCTGTTGGAACAGCAAGCTCCCTTGCCGGTCTAGGAATGGTAGAACGATGGGTTCGATGACGGTTTGGATGTACCATGCACTATTCAGTGTCCCCTCGACGATCACCAATGGTGTACGGCCAGTGTAGGAGATCGCTCCCCACACCATGATGCCGGGTGTTGGCCCTGTGTGCCTCGGTCGTATGCAGTCCTGATTGTGGCACTCACCTGCACGGCGCCAAACACGCATACGACCATCATTGGCACCAAGGCAGAAGCGTCTCTCATCGCTGAAGACGACACGTCTCCATTCGTCCCTCCATTCACGCCTGTCGCGAAACCACTGGAGGCGGGCTGCACGATGTTGGGGCGTGGGCGGAAGACGGCCTAACGGTGTGCGGGACCGTAGTCCAGCTTCATGGAGACGGTTGCGAATGGTCCTCGCCGATACCCCAGGAGCAACAGTGTCCCTAATTTGCTGGGAAGTGGCGGTGCGGTCCCCTACGGCACTGCGTAGGATCCTACGGTCTTGGCGTGCATCCGTGCGTCGCTGCGGTCCGGTCCCAGGTCGACGGGCACGTGCACCTTCCGCCGACCACTGGCGACAACATCGATGTACTGTGGAGACCTCACGCCCCACGTGTTGAGCAATTCGGCGGTACGTCCACCCGGCCTCCCGCATGCCCACTATACGCCCTCGCTCAAAGTCCGTCAACTGCACATACGGTTCACGTCCACGCTGTCGCGGCATGCTACCAGTGTTAAAGACTGCGATGGAGCTCCGTATGCCACGGCAAACTGGCTGACACTGACGGCGGCGGTGCACAAATGCTGCGCAGCTAGCGCCATTCGACGGCCAACACCGCGGTTCCTGGTGTGTCCGCTGTGCCGTGCGTGTGATCATTGCTTGTACAGCCCTCTCGCAGTGTCCGGAGCAAGTATGGTGGGTCTGACACACCGGTGTCAATGTGTTCTTTTTTCCATTTCCAGGAGTGTAGATACACTTATATATGTACAGGGTGTCTTTCCTAAGAGTCGTAGGGTGTATATTCTCCGGTGTTTCGGAAAATATTTGAAATTTCGTTTTTGCAACGTGTAGTTGGAGTCAGCCCAAATAATTATTGTTCATCACGTCTTTCATGCGACGCCCAGCGTCGATGCAAAGCGTCGGTTTGTTTCCTGTCGCAAACAAAATGATTTTTCAAGTGGAATTTTGCGTGCTCATTCGACAGAGAGGCCTCAGGTGAGTCTAATGCGTTATTCGTATTGTCGATATGTATTAAGAGAAACAGTAAAACGTGAAGAATAATCAGTACTCCAGCAGCGACTGACCAGCACTTCTGCATGGAAGAAGCAGTCAGCGAGAGCCATGGCGGTGCTGTCGCTGTTGGAATACTCGATATTTTTCGTGTATTACTGTCCCTGTTAATACACGTACTGCAGATAAAACGAATATCACACTACACTAATACCGGACCGCTCTGTCGAATGGACACGTGAAATTCCGATTTCAGAATCATTTTGTTCGCAATGGGGCACAAACCAACGCTTTCCGTCGATGAAGGGTGTCGTGTGAAAGATGTGATGAGCAAGATTTGTTTCGACTCATTCCAGCTACACCTTCGAAAAACCAAGTTACAAAATATTTGCCGGCCGTGGTGACCGAGTGGTTCTAGGCGCCCCAGTCTGGAACCGCGCGACCTCTACGGTCGCAGGTTCGAATCCTGCCTCGGGCATGGATGTGTGTGACGTCCTTAGGTTAGTTAGGTTTAAGTAGTTCTAAGTTCTAGGGGACTGATGACCTCAGCTGTTAAGTTCCATAGTGCTCAGAGCCATTTGAACCATTTGAACAAAATATTTGCCAAAACATCAGAGAATGGCTCTGAGCACTATGGGACTTAACATCTGTGGTCATTAGTCCCCTAGAACTTAGAACTACTTAAACCTAACTAACCTAAGGACATCACACACATCCATACCCGAGGCAGGATTCGAACCTGCGACCGTAGCGGTTACGCGGTTCCAGACTGAAGCGCCTAGAACCGCACGGCCACACCGGCCGGCAACATCAGAGAAAATGTATCTGACGACCCATAGGAGAGACATCCGGCATATATAAATACATATACAGGTTGTCCGTAATTAAAGGTCCAATTTCAAAACGCTGTAGGTAGAGAACCATGCTCAGAATAGCGTAAAATTTTATCAGCATGTTACTGACGCAGGGGTAAACGTCATGGAATAACTAATGGTTTGAGATGCACATTACACTATCTGTACTGTTCAATGTGCATGACTACACAAGTTCAACGGTCAGCAGTTATGCCCCTGTTAGTTGGTAAAGTCCATTCACCACAGCAATGCCGTACTAAATCGGACGGGAAAAATCGGGTTTTAATTATCCTAACATATGCGTACTGAGGCAAATAGTTCGTTAGAACGTCGTTGCACAGCGCTAGGACGAGAAGGAGGCACAACCTTAATCTTAGTTTTGTCAGAAACTGTTGTAGGTGTTGAAACCACAGCGTTCACTGCATGTGCAGGAGTCTGTTTCTGCTGGGAGCGAGCAAAACTGGCGTTTTTGTGTCGCTGAAAACAAACTGCCTGGACATTGCCTTTTTTTCCACACGTATAACACGTTGCGTTACGTGATGGGCAAATGTCTTTAATGGCTAGCGGAACATCTAGAGCAAGACTTCACTAAATCCACAGGCTTGTTTCCCTGTCTACGCGGCTGTGTACGCGCTCATTGTTCTGGCTGCTTGGGGTGGTCGCGACCAGGGGGCGACTCGACCCGACGAATCGGGGCCTGGTCAAACTTATCGGCCGCTATAACATATTTCTGTAAGATTTGCAATACTTGAGGAAGTGAGGGATCAGAGTACTTTATGATCTGTTCCCGTATTCTACTATCTGGGACAATGAATGTTACTGCATCCCCGATCATTAAGTCATTGTAGAAGTTGCCACAACTGCACTTAAATTAACACTTCCTAGTCATTCCCATTAATTCTGTGTACCACTGGCGTTACGTCTGTCCCGGCTTTTCCTGCAAGCGAAAAAAACTGGTATGTGGCTGCAGCTACTTGTACTTGCTGGCCATAATATTGAGTTAATGAAGCGATTGCTTGTTCGCTGAACACTGCAGACCCCGCAATCGAAAGGAAGTATTGTAACTGTACAGTACCTGGAACACAATGACTTGACAATTTGCTTGCAACTGAGTCAGGTATTCGAGCCATTCCTCTTCTGTGTCGTTAAACTGCCCGAACGGTGCTGGTCGGCGTCGCTTGTTGGGCTGGTTGTTTGGCCTGTTGTGCAGCCGACGCAGATTGTGCAGCCAGTAGTTGTATCGTCGTCAGTAAGTAACGCAGTAATTTGTTGGTTCTGAAACTGAAAACCTTGTGTTAAAACCAATCACATTGGCCGTCTGCGGCTGAGTCTCGTGGGCAGGGGTAGAGGGGGCGCGGTAGCCATAGTTGACACAAAAACGTTATGGCAAAATGCAAGCAAAGCCTCTGAAAAGAGAAATTTGATAAGTTCTGCGGCTCTCCTTCTGGAATACATGCAAGAACACAATAACAAATTAGCAAAATGACCACCCCTGCTGGTCGAGCGGTTCTAGGCGCTACATTCTGGAACCACGCGACCGCTACGGTCGCAGGTTCGAATCCTGCCTCGGTCTTGGATGTGTGTGATGTCCTTAGGTTAGTTAGGTTTAAGTACTTCTAAGTTCTAGGGGACTGATGACCTCAGAAGTTGAGTCCCATAGTGCTCAGAGCCATTTTTGAACCACCCCTGCAAGCTAAAACACAAGAGAAGGAAACAAAATCTTCTGTCAAGTTGATTATCTTCGATCTCCACTTAATTATCCTCGTCGCCACTGTCGTATCCTCGTCGCCACTGTCGTATCCTCGTCGCCACTGTCGTATCCTCGTCGCCACTGTCATATTCTCGTCGCCACTGAAGAGTCTTGAACCATAGGAGTCAAAGGAGATTATGTTCTTTGGTGGCCGGTATCCTCTTTCTACAACACAATTGCACACATGTGTTAACAGTGTTCTTTATTTACATAAACAGGAAGTTACTTATCTTCAAGAGAGTCCATGTGTTGCGGCAGAAACTTTTCCATAATAGTCCACGTTAGCCTCATTGCTGGTGAGGTACAAGTCCCACTATGTATTCTAATGTGGTCGCAGTGTACTGATAGACGCCAGCTAGAATAGTGACTGAGCTAGTGACTAAGACTGAGCTAGAGACAGAGACTGACTGAGGCCCTCCGGTCCGCAGCGGCGATCTAAATACTTGCAGTCGAGAGAGCGTTGGCGGCGTGTTGCTTGCGAGTCTCTCTTTGGCCTCTATCCTGATAGGCACGCTTGATCCAGCGTCTGAAATCGATCTTCTCGCTACATCTTGGCCGACAAGTGTACTGGCGACAGCTTACGCCAGCACGCTTACACTTACACAGAGTGGAGACTACATGAGACTCTGCCTTCATACATCGACATTTACAGCAAAACTGTAACAAACAGCTCAATACATCGCTATGGTACAGCTAAATTGGGATATATTAACTTAAAGATTGACATATTTATCAAAACTGTAAGTAATTGTCTCATATATTGCTATGTTACGTCAAATTTGTAACAAATTATGTTAAGCATGACCTTTATTACACGAAATTGTAACAGATTCCCCCTTATATCACAGAAACGTAGTGGATAGTATTGGGGCAATGATGGTCTGTTGATATGGTGACTGCATTCCCCCTTATATCACAGAAAACGTAGTGGATACTATTGGGGCAATGACGGTCTGTTGATATGGTGACTGCATTAACCCAAATGCTTGGTGGACACTATTGTTGGCAATGACAGTCACCTGAAGCGGTGACAAGAATCATGGTGACTACCATTACTCCAAGCACACACTGGATTCTATCTAGAGCAGTGATGGTCAGTAGATTTACCCCAGACGTTGTGACTACAATTACCCCAAATGCATGGTTTTATTCAGCAAAAAGTATCAACAAATTGCTGACCATAGGTGTTAGCTGCTGAACCCCAGATGGTATCCTTACACCAGAAGGGGACAGTATACATGCTGTAAAGTGACAGTGGGAACGAGCTTCTGAATCCTAAAACTGTTCTGTAAAACTATTATCACATAATATTTTTGCCATAACCTAATTTAAAGATAACAAAAATTGCCTGTTTTCTTTAGCAAAATCTAGTGCCAATGAAACATCAACACCCTTAATTTGCATGTGCTGATGTCAACAATTCTTGACTTGACTTACAAAGTACATATACATTTATGTTGGATCGGTGAAATATGTCATATCTGGAGATGTGTCCGTGTGTGTGTGTAGTCTTCTGCAAGTCTAATTGTTGACCCACATCTGGTTATGCCTCCTAAATTTAGAATAAGTCTCGACTCGTCTGGGAGCTTTCTAGCCAAGCATACTTACACAACTTAGTACAGCCTCCTTTGGGATGAGGGCCTCATTTGCGCAAAGTAAGAGAGGCTGTCCTAAGTTCTTTATGTATGTTTAGTCAGTAAGCTCTCAAGCGAGTCGAGACATACTGGGGGTGCGTAGTGTGATGTTCAAAATGGTTCAAATGGCTCTGAGCACTATGGGACTTAACATCTATGGTCATCAGTCCCCTAGAACTTAGAACTACTTAAACCTAACTAACCTAAGGACATCACACAACACCCAGCCATCACGAGGTAGAGAAAATCCCTGACCCCGCCGGGAATCGAACCCGGGAACCCGGGCGTGGGAAGCGAGAACGCTACCGCACGACCACGAGATGCGGGCGTAGTGTGATGTGATGAGTGTCTTTTTAAATGATAAAAGGCGTCGAGTGCACCAACGATCAAATTAGTATTTTAGCCACTGATGTGTGGAGGATGTAGCTTAGGTCAAAGTCAGTTCAACGACATTTATGTGGGGTTTTTCCAACCGTGACTCCTCATCGCTTTTTCATGTTACTGTGAAAATGGACCATGATGCTTGTCTTAACATTTCTGATCAGCAAGAGTTGCTCATATTTCATTTTAATGATAAATTAGCAGATTCACATCCGTCTTTCAAGATACCAACAGGCATACTTACAAAGCTGCGTCACACGCTCAAGGATTGTCGAGAATTGAGACAGTTGCTTAGTCACCTGAATAATCAACGTATTTACCACTTGGTCGCCCGGGGAGATCCGATTCTTACCGAGTTGGATATGAATTCTATGGCCTATCTTCCTCGCCGAGCTGAGGATATCATCAGGGTTAGAGGCGCTATTATTCGGTATCAGCGTCATTTCTCCTGAGGAGTGACAAATATTTTGTCTGTGTACTTATCTTCAAAGTATGTAATAAAAATATCGATAAAGGACACACATGCTGCAGTGCAAAGGAAAGTTACTGAAAGTTAGTTCGAAGCATTGAAAATCAAGGACCGCATTTTCTTACGAATAAGAGCTAAATATATTTGTTTGTCCTACTAACCTATTCTTCTATTAAACAATGAAAGGTATCAAATACATCTCTAGACTAAAATAAAATTTAATTTGTTGACATATTTTTAAAAATGTAGTATACAGACTTTAGGAGAAAATATTTTACCAATTCACTATAACATAAATTTAGTACAAAGCCTGATTTGAAATAACGTTTTTAATTTAACCACCAGGAGGAACAATAAATTAATCTTGAGATAGAAAGTGTGTGTGCGTGTTTTCCATTGTGACTCTTGAATCCCTGGAACATCTAACAATGACCCTTCATTATAACTACCATTTTGTTGCGACGCCAGTAATCTCTCCAGATAAGCTCGTGGATGTATGCATATATGTTCTCGTATATCAGGCGGTGAGTGATTTTGCAGCGCACAAAGGCTTGTGTAAACGTTTCCAAAAATTTCCAAAATACAAGGTTATTCACAGAGATAAATCCAATCTAAGTATTTGTTTCATCATGAAATAAATTGGACACCAATAGTTTGTATACAGATGGAAATTCTTTCTCGAAACAACACCATATGCTGTGACTAAGACTTTTTTCCTCAATAGCCTATCTCCCAGGAATTCTGGCGGAAGTAAAGCTGTCAAGACGGGTTGTGAGTGGTACGTGGATAACTCATTCGGTAAGAACATCGCCTGCGAAAGGCTAAGGTTTTGGGTTCGATTCCCGGTCGGCCCACAGTTTGAATCTGCCAAGAATTTTCATGTCTTGAAATGATTCAGGGAAACAATGGAATTCCATGTGACCCATAAGAAACTTTCGCACTTCTATAGTTTTAAATAATAACAGTATTTGGAATCAGAGTAGTCGTGGAATAGGGTAGTTATGGGAATACCGCCGTTCTCTATGAGCACGTTTTGAGCTGCAACCACCACTCTGAAGCGACGCTTCTCACTTACAGCTTCTAGTATTTACACCACCCTGCTGTTGACTTAAATTAATAATGCATGAGTAAATAGAAACACAAAATAAAAGAAATAGAAACATTTAACTTATTGCTCAAGACAATATTTGACTGTCATCAGTTGCAAATATTTCTAACTATCGACGGTGACATTTACATTTACCTGTTGTTGAAGGGAAATTTAATGACAAATACGAATATATAATACAAAGAAGTAAATAAATGCGAAATGCGTAGGTTAGAAAATAGGGTTCACTTCTTACCTGATATGTAATTGAGGCCAGTATAGACTCTAGACCGTATTTTGAGATTTTTTATGTAAACACGTTAGGCCGTAGTAGGTAAATCGCAATTCAAGGCAACAATAACAAATATGTTTATCGTTTCGGAAAGTATATTCGTTTAGAAAAGTCAGGTTGTGCGACGGCAGAGATAATGGACTATTGCAGTAGTCGCGGTTATTATCTGTGACAATTGTACTTCAAAACAAATAAAATGGTATTTGTAAAAAGATAATATGAAAAGGGATTCTCTTGTTCGCGAATATTGGTATGAAACTGGGCATCCATGGTGCCGGTTTGCCTATGATAGTTAAATTTTTATTTTACGTTAAAATTTTACACAAATAGTTTACCGAAAAATCTG